>NW_026623898.1:252643-269617 GCF_030028575.1 Malurus melanocephalus | reverse complement strand
CCATCCATCCATCCATCCATCCATCCATCCATCCCTGTCCATCCACATTGTCATCCATCCATATACAACACCTGACTGTTATTCAGCCATTTATACCACCTCTGCTTCTTGCTGCTGCTTTGTACATCCCCAAACCAGATTTTAAGGGTAATGGGCAAGGTCATGACCTCTTGCTGCTGCTCCTGTCCCCACCATTCCCCAGGAATGCCCAACAAGGAGGGCACACACATTGGCTGCAGCTCTTTCCACCAGGGACTGCTTTTTGTGGTTCTACTCAGTCTTGCTCATGCGAAAAACGGAGAACCAAGCTGGCAGTTTTACCCAACATTCCGTGCCTGTTTCAGAACAAATGGCAAGGATGACTTTCCAGACCCTTTTGTTAGACCGTTACCAGCTCTGGTTTTGGTGGTGACAGACACAGGGGACTCGGACTCTGTCCCAACCTCAACCCTGTGAGGACCTGTGAGGAGTTCCTGTTTCTGTCATAAAGGAAAGGTCAGGTGAGGTAGGAAAGTGAAGGTAAACACCACTTTTAACCTGAATCTCCAGAAAGGGGAGAGAACAGAAATATTATTCCATTAAGCCCAGTGTCTGATTTCCAGCTTCCTAAGGAAGGCCTCTGGCTGACTTTGAAATGTGTAATTTAGTGGAAGAATACTTAAGTTAGAAGATCAAATGCATCACAGGATGGAACAAAAAGCAAATAGGCCAGGTTGAAAAATTCTAACAGCACTGCAGCTCTACAGATGTCCAAAAATTCAGCTCAGARCCCCCATCTGCTTTAATGAGGGGAAACATAACCCCAAGGCAGCTCCTGAAGAGTTCCCACTTGTTTCAAGCTCACAGGATGGTTGCTCCTCATGTGCCCAGGAGATGCAAGATGGGATGGGATCTTTTGGGAATATCTGAAGAGGTGAAGCAGCCTGAAGAARAGCAGAGTAACTGTGTGCACTTGCMTGAATGAAGCCACAGYGACCACCRTTTTCTTCCTCAAAGCAAATCACTAATGTGACACCCAGCTAACATCACARAAGTAAATAAATGTCTGGAGGGAGGAAATATCTGTATTCATGGATGGACCTTGAGATGCTCACCACTGCTAACACAAGGCAGCCCTGTTATTTCATCGCTCGATATAAGCCCAGAATAAATATTTAATAATTTGGTTGCATAAATAATGATTTGAAGGTTGAGCTATTGGCTTAAAACTATAATACTATTTTAAGCCGTTTAACTGCCCAGCTAGATAAATTATTCAAGGCTTAAAAGTCATCCTGTGGTCTCTGTACAAGGAGAAAACTAGGAAGTTGTAACAATAATGACAAAAGCAGGGCACGATCAATCAAACCACATGATCACTAACACAAACAAGCAGCAATTAAGCAGCAATCAAGACCAATCTGACTGGGGTTGATGCCCTTTTATGCCAATACTCTCAGCCCAAAGAGCAAAACTTAATAATGTTGTGCAATTTATCAAGGGAACCATAACTCTGTTCTCAGTGACTTGGCCAAGAGGCTATTATGATAGTATTTCTCTATAATTTAATAATGGGAAGGAAGGGGGGGAGAGGGGGAGTAAAAGCATTTTGACATGTAACTCACATCCAAACATATTGTATTTTCCTCTTGCTTGAATGATAGAAGCAAAAGTCACAACAATATACCTCAGGACCAATTTGTTAGCAGGAAAGGGGAGCTGAAGTATCTGGCAAAGAAAATCTATTTGAAGCAGCACAGAAGGGAAGGGAACGAAGCATCTGAATTCATCAGCAGCTGTCACTGATGTGGAGATGAGTTTAGTCATCACAAATAACTCAGCAGAAGTGCAAAGGGAGGAACTATTGTTTAAGCTGTTTAAATCTGGATTAGTTGTGGCAGATGGCAAGGTGCCACCTGGAGGAACGCTCGAGCTCCACCTCCACCCTGCCAGAGGGAAGCTCTGAGCAGAGTCAGCACCCCAGCACTTCCAGGGAAGCTCTGAGGACGCTTTGCTATTCCAGCAGTTTGGATTTCTGTGTTTCTTTCTGCATGCCTCTCCTCCTCCCTCTCCCTAAGCAATAAAATATAAAATATATTGCAGCCCTGTGCTTTCACCTTGGACTACTTCTGCCAGTTGAAATGATGAGTCCTCCTGTTTGCAAGTGTCAAAAAGAATTCTCCTGAGAAATCTCATAGTCTGTCCCCTGTCAACAGTGACCAAAGGTGATTTAAGGCTTGATAGATCTGATGAGTTGCCTCAGTCCAAGTCCAAAACCATCAAAATCATTCTGCCAGCTGGTGTTACTTGTCCCTGGGCTGGCAGCCTCAGCACAGAGGTGGCATCAGGGCAAGATCCAATGCCCCACCAAAATCACAGGGGGCAACTTCAGGATGGCCACCGACTTCAAGGGATGCAGAAGCCACTTAGAGAACCAGGTGTTCACCATAAATACCTGATAAGCCATTTCTGTACCTTGTACTGATAAAAAMCCCTAATTTAACTTCTCTTTCACATGCTTTAAAACCGTACTAAACTTACCCATCTTGAAAATATAGTCATACATTAGATAAGTGGAGCTTTATTATTGTCTTAAGATAAGTGCAGAAAATCTATAATAGAGGACTACTATCAAATTACAGTTACTTGAATTAATCCTCATTCTGGCATTTAATAATTTGTAAAGTGCTTATTCAGAAAAAGGTCAAAAATCACTTGGAAAGATATGTTAATGGCTCTCTAAGTAATGTTTAGACTTGCTGAATAAATTTTCACACTTAAGTCACGTATAACAAGCATTACCAAATGTATTATAAATCGTGCTCTCCACGCTGGAGAGCTGTGTGTACATACATGTTACAGCCTCCCCAGCAGACAGCACTTCAGCACTCAGGGAAATTCATCTCAGCTGGGGAAAGAAGTGAGCTTATCTCTGCTGTTATGCCAGAAATTTATTCAATGTATGTGCTTGTGAAGAGGAATATTTACCTGAGTCAGGGCCTGCAGGAGCCCGTTATTGTTCATTTGCATAATTAAAAAACCCATTGGAAATGATAACCCAAATAACTGTCAACTCCCAATTTACCCAAAACTCAGCCTTATTAAAAAAAATAGAAAAACAAAAAAAAACCCCAAAAACCCTAAAAAACCCCCTGTAAATAATTTGAAATGGAGGAAGACAAAGCCCTGTGCTGATGGTTCTACATGGAACCCCATCCATGCTTTGAAATATTTGGGCTTTAAAATGACCCACAAGATTTAAAAACTACGTATCAGCATGTGAGAATATCACCATATTACAGTTTAAATCAACCATTATACAGGCTCAGCAAGCATCAGCACGCTCCTTCCATGCACTAAAAAACGTCAACTCCTCCTTGGTGAATAATAATTTGTGAAATAAAGCAGGCATGCAAAATATGGGTGGCAGGCAGAAAATGCTGAGATTTGGGGCACCAAGGTGTTTTAAAATTGTTTTTCAGTTTTGCATCCAACATCCACTGAAATCTCAACAGATCAAAGTTTTGCAGACAAGGAAAAAAAAGCCTACAAAATTAATAACTATTTAAGTATTCTGTTTCATCATGATAACAAACAGATGGTTTTAATATTCTAGAGGCTAATTTCTGAACAATTAAAAACACAGCAAGACATTAACATCTAATGAAACATTTTAACTACCAGTATATGCATCTGCCATTAATTTCCACACAGTAAGGTCTTGGTTCTCTTCAATCTGTTCTTTATTAAGGAAAGTTTTTCCACTCTGAATTTAGTGAAGTAGAGAATTAACAACTGTTTTCAATCAGCAATCAGCATGATATTTCGCCAGTGTGCATTGAAACCGTCCACACTATCAGACATAAATTTACTCCTATGATGGCTTTGATCTGCACACTGAGTGGAGATGTTCGAAGGGAATTCATTTTCTAATTCTATTTTCATTTAGAACATAGGAATTAACCCCTCACAGATCTCCTGTCCCTWTTCAGCTACTTTAAATAAAGGACACCCGTTTAAAACGTTGTGGCTTGTGCATTACTTACAACCCAGCCAAAAACAAACTCATTTTTTCTAAAAATCAGCGAAAGCATTCTCATGCAAACTGTATGGAAATGAAGTTCTTCAAAGGGAAGGGRAATCCTATATTTATGAGATTCCAATTTATATTTCCTTTGCTCATCTGTGATAAGAACACGGGGTAGTATTCATCAAAGCTCTGCCCGTGCAAACACCAGTTGCTATAAAATAAAAACCCTCTATGGCACATACAAGTTAATTCCTGTGTTCCCTCATCAGACATGCAGCTTAGAACTGCTGATGAATTTTTCTGCAGGTCTCCACTGATTTAGCAGGTTATGCTTTAAATTAAACCRAGGCAAGTCCTTCCCTTGGCTCCCAGGGTGCAGCAAAAGGCTGATGTTAYTCGATATTTGTTGTCATCGCCTGGCTGCTGGATGAATGAAGCCAATAAATAAATATCTCAGGGAATAACTCCAAACACCTCCCTGGGGGGCTGGAACACAGGCTCCCTGTGCATTAAACACGTAGGCACCTCCCGAAGTGGCTCTGGTTTTCAAAAGGGTTAAGTTAGCAGGGAACTGGGAATGATTTTAACAGAAACCACATTCTGTCCAGGTTCCTGTTTTGCTTTTAATCATGTAATTTATGTAAACACGGAATTGCAAGGCTAAACTAATAAACATTGAAAAAASCTCTGAGAAAACATAGATTTGGGGAAGGAGCCAGCTGAAGGATGCTGCCTGCTGGATTGACTTTGTGGTGTTCAGTGGGGATTTCATGGAGCACCAAGAAATGCCTGTACTGAAGTGAAGGAAAATAATAATATAAATAAAATAATAAATTTTAAAAAGTAAAATAAGAGAATTCTGGTTACTGCTTCAAGTCAGGAGAATTGGGCCATAAACCTGGGTACCTGCACAATGATGCCCTACAAAGGAGGTATCACCTGTTCCATCTCCCTCCCTCTCATTTATGCCAGAAATAACGTGTTGGGCTCAATGTACTTCCAACAATAATTATGTATTTYCACAGAAATTTCCGTAACAGACCACCTACAGCAAAAACACATCCCCATCCCTGTCACACCCTGCTCTGAGTGCCTGTACCCTTCTCAAAGGCTCAGCCTGAACAAAACTGGCTTTGCCTCAGCATTGCTTTTTTCCTCTTTTTTTTCAAATATGTTATTTTGGGTTAGAGGCCAGATCCAGAGAGGCTGAGAACACCCACAAACCTATCTGGAATGTGGGTTTCCAAAACCTGGAACCAGAACAGTAGTTAGGTAAGAAAAAGGACATGAAAGATTATTTATTTGACTTGGGACACTGTCATCACTGTGAATTTCAGGGATTAGGGCTGGGAGTTTCCAACAGAGGTGGGGGTGTGACCTCACCGAAAGACAGAGAGCTCCTGGCTCATTTTATATCCACTTTTGGGGCAGTGAAATATGGCTGAAGYGGGGTCCCAGGAGAGGCCAGATGGGATTTCAAGAGACCTTTCCATCCAGTCGTATCTGGTTCAGAGAAATGTGCACACWGAAACGACTGCCCTGGGACTCTGCCATGTAACCATTAGCTCCATAACCACCATTAATGTACCTTGGAGGCTTTGCCTTATTTTTATATGTCAGACAGTCTCAGGCTAGCACTGTATTTAGTGGGGAGAGCACAATATTAAAATGTGACTTTCATACTTTTTATGCTCCAAGTGCCTGGATCTACTCTTGGCACACTACAAAAATAATACTTTCATGATTCAGTTTTTCCATGAAATATTTATAATRCAAGTATTGAGTGATGGAAGTGCCAGAATATTACGATTGCTGCACTTGAATTCCTGGAGATTGGAAGCTTTTGTTTGGTCTAGCAGCGTGAAGGGAAAGCGTCCTGCTAAACATCTGCCTCTCCCTGCAGAACCACATGGGAAATAAAGATTTTGGGGCAAAAAACCTGAAGTGTTTGAGCCTTCAGCTTGCCCACTGCAGTGTGTGAGTGCTGAGGGGTCCCACCATTATAAAATCAGAGCAGAGAAAGGTGCAGACCCAGGGGCTTCCCCAGCCCAGCCCTTGGAGCCCAGAAGGAGCAGCTGTACTGAAGCCTAAATTCAACTAAAACAGAAAAACATTCAGAGAATCCAAAGCAGTTCTGTTTTTTGCAGGACCTTCAGGTGCATTCAGGGCAGTCCCAGCCCACCCAGGGGCTGCACCCACAATGGACAATGGCTCACGGGTTTTTCACCCTTTCTCACTTTTGTCCATTTGCACATCGGGGCTGAATCCTCCAATTGCAGCTGCWGCCAATGCAGTCAAAAACTCCAACTTGGCTCCCCCCAATTCTCTGYTGTTTCCATCTCTTGGGGCCTGGCACAGGGAGGTGTCGTTGAGTTTGGGGCTGCAGAGGAATTGTTTTGTGTAAAAATGGGAGAGCAGGAGCTCAGCACTGTCTGTGGAGTCTGGAGTTATCCACTGAAGAATCACAGGGGTACAGAGACATGGAAATGGAGAAGCTGAAATCCTAAATCAGTACCTGCGTCCCTCCTGCCACACACACAGTGACACATCCCAGCCCAGCCCTGCTACAGACACCCAGGGACCTCTGCAGCTAAATTGTTGCAGGGTTTCACTGCTTTCCCCTGCAGGATTTACCTTCACACCCCCTGCATCTCCTGCCTGCAGCAGGACCTTTTGCCATGATCATGGATATGCACAACAGATCTCCCCTCTCCTCTCTGCAGCATCTCCCTGTGTATGAACACTGTTATTGGCACCTCCACTCCATTTCCTCTTTTTTTAAAAACTAAATTGCCCAGATTTTTTCAAGCCTCTCGTCCAGACCAGGCTTTTGCACTTAGTCCAAGTGCTCCACGTATTTCTCGCACCGATTATTTCCTGTTCTGAAGGGAACCTCCTGCGATATCCATTTGGAARTACAGAATCAGACAAACCCTACTGAGGTGAAATGAGTGTTAAATGAAATRTCTGAGGATGAAATGTGTACTGAAAGCTGTGCTCTGCATTTAGCCTGGTCAGGCATGTTCGCTTCTGGGCGCCACCCAGAAACACCTTTTTGAAACACCTGAAAATACCTGAAGCCATCACCTAAAGTGTACCCCACATAAAACTTTTSAATTTATGCTGTTCTTTCCCTCCTGGAAGTGCTACTAACTTATTTTCTAAATAATGCTGGGTCTGTAAAAGATATTTCCCATACAAAAGGAAAGTAGTTACAAGTATAGATACAATTTAGGAAGAACTGTTCAGGAGAGGCTTTGTTTAGTTCACTGCACCTTGATTTAKATCTCTTCTCATTTAGAACCTTATCTGGAACAGGTCTCCTCCTAAATATTAAAGAGTTTTCAATAAAAATTTTCTTTCTTAGTAGTTTTTTTCTTTTCCAAGTTGGGGCTGCAGGGACCAAGTGTAACTCCTCATGATGCTTCCACAGCTGGAACTCATCTGCTGTTGTTGAAGTGATCTGGAGAAACAGTTCTCAAATACATTTTAACAGCTTTCTAGGATTGCTCAAAGATGCCCAACAGCCCTGTTTTCCTTGCCAGGCCCTTCTTCCTCAGTGCTGCATTTAGTTACAGCAGGGGCATTGAATTAAATTAAAATTTAATTCGCTGTTAAGTGTCCTGGTTAAGTAATCTGAAACTGAAGGTTTTTCTGGGGTTCATAAATGCTATTTCGTAATAACTATGACAATGAATGATAGAAGGAGAGGCTGATGTTTCTGTGACAGGATTGGCTTTGAGAGCTACAGGAAAATGACAGAAAAAAGAGGAAAAGGAGCGAGGCACGTGAGGAGCTGCAGGGTGGGTGAAAGGCAACGTTACTGCTCCGTTTTGAGGCCGCAGAAATGCCACGCTGTCAACCTCTGGCATCCCCCAGCAAACCATGGCAACAGCTGCCTGGCTCTGGGTAATAAACTGAACCAATTTAATGGCTTTTATTGTTCTGCTGCGATGTTTGAGCGCAACCGCTTCTTCCCTCCCAGGACTGCCGAGCCCGCCAGGGCAGCAATGAGAGAAGATCTCATTTACCTAAAAGCGCTTATAAATTTTTAATTTGCTTTAACAAGTAAATTAACAAGTCCCTCATTCAGGCAAGTTTTATGGCCTCTCGCCACTTGGGGAGGGCCATAAAAGTTTTATAGATAATCCAGAGCTACCAAGATTGCTCATAATAAATTGTCTGTTTCCTGTTATTTTATCAAACCATTGGGCTCCTAATGACTTAAAGTCACAGCTTCTTTATATCTACACTTTTTATGAGCCCGTATTTATAAACTGTAAAGAATATCTTAAATTATACTGGGCCCCTGCTAATCATTACCGAGCCAGTTTTTTTTATTGGAGACAACCTTTTTGCTCACGCCCACCTAATAAATTTAAAGAGATTTAAGGGGAAAAAGATCTTTTTGTAAACAGCACGCTGATTGCACGTAGTGTTTTAAGATATTCCTTTAGCCAAACTTTCATTAATGAATATTTGAAGTGTGTGGAGCTCCCAACACTCTGATTTCCAACAGTTCTTGAGAAAGTTCTCTTTCCTCACTTTAGGCAAGCCCAGCTCTGGGGTTCAGGCTTGGGAGGAGGCAGCACTTAGTGGAAAAACACCAGAGAGCAAATGCTGCCTTYAGTGGGAGCTCAGTGAGCTTGTCCATGTCAGCAAGAGGGTGTGGGYKGAACCAAGAGGAAACTCTGTCAGATTGGCACRAGCTCACATGGAAAAACCTGAGCTTCAAGGATATTTCAATCTGCAGGTAAAGGTAAGATGTGAAAACACAATTYCTGCTGACAAAACCCACACATATTGTAGGCACCAATATTTATTAAACAAGGACATAAATTGCCTGGCTCAGAGGAAAGGGTTATTTTTTTYCCCCTACAGACCCATAAAAAAWGACAGTAGAKGTTCTGCCCCATCTYTGAAATCTCCTCATGGACATAAAYGGATGCAGAAGTGAGAAAGAAGAATTCCAGCAGAAGCCCTTTTTTCCAGAAATCTCTGGAAAATCAYTGACCACATGTGATTCCCAGACTTTCTTTGACAGCAGTTACGAGTCTTTCTGACTCTGAAAGGCATCCAAACAGTCAGAAACTCATCTTGAGGATATGAGGACACAGCTCTGAGCCCGGAGATGTCCCCACCATGAGGTGCTGGGAGCAGCCACCCTGGAGTCAGTGCTGGCACCCACGGCAAGGAAACGGCAGCACCTTCAAACCACAGCCCCCAGCACCGCCCAGGCCACCACCAACCCTGTCCCCAAGTGCCACCTCCTCACAGCTGTTAAACCCCTCCAGGACAGYGCCTGGACAGCCCAGGCCAGTGCTGGACAATGCTTTCAGTGAAAACATTTTCTCAATATCCAACATCAACCTCTCCTGGTGCAGCTTGAGRCCATTCCCTTTTGTCCTGTCATTTGCCCCTTGGGAGAAGAACCCGACCCCACCCAGAAAGAGAGAGCAGGCACTTAACTTGAATGGCCAGAAGAGTTTTGTGGGCATTTGGTTTTTATCTCATTTGATACACAGGCTAGATTCATAAAAGAGATAAACTCTCACTCTTTCCCCCTGATTTCTGACACAGAATTACAGGATAAAACTATGGGGAAAATCACTGGTCGTGTTTCCTGATTTAACATATTTGGGGTGGAGAGGGAAGGAGAAGTGAAAGAATAAAGCTGCTGCAAGTTTTGTGCTCCAGAAACTCGAATATTGCCACTGGATTAAAACCAGGACTTGCTCTGAAATTTATATATGAAGCTCTGAAGCTTCATACAAGAAATGAGTATTGGGTTAATAATACAGCATAAGTAAAAACAATCAGTATATTCTGTAAATACTGAGTGTTATGAAAGCCTAAAACTCCAACTAAACAGGGGACGTTTTAATTTAACTTTTAAATTCCCCATTATCTTTCTGTGAAACATGAGTCTGTGGAACTGGAAACTCCATTTACCCTGAAGGGGAAAAACAAGTGCAAGATAAGAATGTCGTCCTTTACTCAGCAGAGCTTTCCTGCTTAATGGGAAATTCCAGCAGGATAGGGAAGATGTAAAAGCTCAGGACGCTATTTTTGAGAGAGATGCCAGAGCTGGTGCTAAATCCTGGAATATGCCCATTATCTGAAGCACTGAGAGTGCTTGAAGTTTTATTTATTGATTTTTTTTTTCAGTTTGAAAGTACCATAGATTCATATCTCTCAATATCAGTACAGATTAAGATCCATCGTGTAATTACAACTGTGCTCGTGTACTTTCATTCTTTGGAGTTATGGTTACCACAGGCCAGGGRAAATGGGCTGCTGGGGAGGATGAACCTCTTGTTCAGGCATCATTGTACATTAAAGGAGAACTTGTTCGACTCTTCTGGCAGTAACTGTAAGTACAGTGGAAACAACATAAGAAAAACAAACCACGAACCCCTCACCAAATGACAATTATCYTGTGTTTCAGGTTGCAAATTCAGGGTTCAGCTCCTGCAAGTGCCAGAAATCCTTGAGATGAAATGAAAACAACTTCAGGGCACCCAAGGGGTCACATTTTTGCAAGTCTCTGGAGTMTTTTTGGGTGACTGGAAGTCTAACTTATTTAAGAAGTAGAATTTAACTATGTATGAATTGCCCACCACAGCAGCACCCTCACTAAAGATCCATCTCCCTTGCATCAAACATTGTCTCATCACTCAGTAAAAAGGGTCTTAAGGAAACAAGGAGAGTCACACAAAGATGACAAAGGAACAATAACCAAAGAATCCTACATTATAAGTGACCTCAGCCCAAAACCCTGTTATCTGTTCCCAAAGAGAAGAAACCCTGAAGCCTGTGATATGCCCAGAAAAAAAGAGGAAAAATAAGTTCTGTGAGCAGTGTAAAAGACTGAGGGTGACTCAGAGGAGACAAACCCATTGTTCAGAGCYCCTGTCTGAATTATTTACCCAGGCTGCAGGATTGAAGAGATGTCAGCAAGAGGGTGTGGGTGGAACCAAGAGGAAACTCAGTCAGATTGGCACAAGCTCACATGGAACTGCCTGACCCCACAACTATTTGAATCYGCAGGTAAAGGTAAGATGTGAAAATGCAACTTCTTCTGACAAAACCCACATATATTGTCAGCACAAATATTTACTAAAAATGGACACAAATAGCCTGGCTCAGAGGAAAGGGTTATATTTTTCCCTCTACAGATCCATCAAAAGTGACAGCAGATGTTCTGCCCCATCTCTGAAATCTCCTCATGGATATAAATGGATGCAGAAGTGAGAAAGAAGAAATGAAGCAGAAGCCTTTTTTTCCAGAAATCTCTGGAAAAACACTGACCACATGTGATTTCCAGACTTTCTCTGACAGCAGTTACGAGTTTCTGACTCTGAAGAGCATCCAAACAGTSAGAAACTCATCTTGAGGGAATTGCTGTGCTTTCAAGATTCACTTACTCCAGCCCTGGCTGTGGTTTTTATTTCTCTATAAACACACACACACATTACTTCTCCAACCAAATCCTTGCAAAAACACTCGCCCGCCTCTGCTACCAGACAGAAGATATTTCCATTAAAGTAAGCAAACTCATCTCTGTTGCACCTAAGGCCGGCAGAGTTCCTGAGTTTCAGTTCACATTTCAGGTTAATCTTTTCCTTTCCTAAAGAACAGAACATCCTTTCTGCTGATCTCCCCRAGGGCTCGGTATTTGCAACATCAAACAGAACACACAAACCATCGCGCCCCCTCCAAAAGCCCATTATGCTGTCAACTGCCTTCCTAACTGCAACCAGGGGAGAAAGCTTATATACTGACTCCAGAGCTCTTTTACTGCTGGAAAGTGTCCATGATTTCTTCAAGCTACTGCTGCATTTCATTTCTCTAAAGAACTCATAATAAGACGGGCCAAGTTCCAAGGAAGGAAAGAGAAACCCGACCGACCCTCGGTGCAAACCGCGCGCTCCCCCCSCCGCTGGCAAGAGCCAGAGCCACAGGACTCTCCTGCAGCCCTGCCAGTGACCATCCTCAATAAAGCAGATATTAAAGTGCACATATACGGAGCAGGCTGGGAAAAGAGAGCAGAATGAATGTCTGCTGGTGAGGATGATGGTGTATCCTTGAATATGAGCSAGCAGTGTGCCTTGGTGGCCAAAAAGGCCAATGGCATCTTGGCTTGTATYAGGAATGGTGTGGCTAGCAGGAGCAGGGAGGTTATTCTTCCCCTGTACAGGGCACTGGTGAGGCCACACCTCCAGTGCTGTGTTCAGTTCTGGGCCCTCAGTTTAGGAAGGACATTGAGGGGCTGGAGAGTCCAGAGAAGGGTAACAAGGCTGATGAAGGGTCTGGAACACAAACCATGTGAGGAACAACTGAGGGAGCTGGGGGTGTTCAGCCTGGAGAAAAGAGACTCTGGGGTGACCTTATCGCTCTCTACAGCTCCCTGAAAGGGGCTGTGGGCAGGGGGGCTCGGGCTCTTTCTCCAGGCAGAGCTGGCAGAACGAGAGCTGTACCAAGGGAAATACAGGTTGGATATCAGGAAAAAGTTCTTTACAGAATGTGATAAAGCACTGGAATGGTCTGCCTGGRAAGGTGATGGAATCACCATCCCTGGATGTGTTTAACAAAGATTGGGTGTGGCACTGGGTGCCGTGGGTTAGTTGAGGTGTCAGGGCAGGGGTTGGACTCGAAGATCTTGAAGGTCTCTTCCAACCCTGGTGATTCTGTGATTCTGGGATTCTGTGACTCTGTGATTGATTCTGTGATTGATTCTGTGACTGTGACTCTGTGACTCTTTGACTCTGTGATTCTGTGACTCTATGATTCTGTGATTCTGTGTCATACAGTGTGTTCTGTACCCACCAGGTACAGAGAGAAGAGAGAGGCTGGAAGGAAAGTCCTCATGGAGTCCTCAACCAAGCTACACAAATTCAAGAGAAATCACCATCTATGAATTTTGTAAGGAGGGACCAGGTTGTTTTTCTGGGAGGAGGGCCCATGTGGTGGCTGTGGCTGGGCACGGATTCGGGTCTGAGCCTCCAAGGCTCAATAAATGAACATTTGCAAGGCACAACGTGAACCYCGGTGGGAAGCTGGTGGTGGAGAGTAATATGCTATTACTCTAATTAGGAAACTTTTTTTAAAGGCAGTAAGACAACATAAATCAAAACCAAGGGTGCCTGTGAAGCTCTACTGCACTGGGAAAAAATGTTTGGATRTTGACAGATTTTCCCAGCTATTTACATGTTTTCTTTCATTGTGTTCAAAGACTCCATATCTGCTTTGGCACATTTTTCACTGGCCCCAAGCCTGGGCTAAAAGGGTCTCCTTTTTTGCTAGAGGAGCTCATCTTCAGGGACACAATCCCAGAGACACCAGCTTGTGTCCCCAAGGTCTGTCCCAATGTCCCTCTCCTGCCATGGAGCCTGGTGTCCTGTGTCCATGGCCCTGACCTGAGCAAACCTACCCACCCCATCCACAAAGTTCAGAGCTTTTCCTCCCCTACAGCTCTAATAAAAGTGACAAGGACCTTTTGTGGCAGTAGTGACAGCAGATGTCCTGCCCCATCTCTGAAATCTCCTCATGGATATCAAAATGGATGCAGAAGTGAGAAAGAAGAAATGCAGAGAAGCCCTTTTTTCCCAGAAATCTCTGGGAAAACACTGACCACATGTGATTTCACCCAGAGCTGGCTGGAGAGAGGGGCACTCAGTGGAACTCCCAGCCAGCCAGCCAGAACCACCCACAGCTCTCATCCCTAATTTCTCCGTGAACTCCTGCTAAACCACAGCTGACAGCGGCTGCAGGTCTGGCAGGTGATATTTACAGCTGGACTGCTCTGAAGTCAGGAGGTTATGTCAAGCTGCAGCATCCAAGTGATGCTAAATGGAGCCCTGGACCGTGAGGAAATGGCTGGAGATTGGTTACAGCCAGGAGTAATTGATCTGTCTGAAAACACGGCCCAGGAATCACAGGATTAATGTTCAAATTCCAGCTGGGTTGCATTGTTCCCTTTCCTCCAGCTCTCCAACAACAAAGACATGCCTCCTCCTCTGGAGACCAGGAAAGTTTTATTAAAAATCTTCATACAACTGTTGCAGCGGAGGCCCTGTTAAAATCATCATCGCAGAAAAATGCAGGGTTCATAAAGCAACCATCCTACAATTTCCTTTCGATCTGGCATTGATTTCAAAGGGGCTACCTGAGCCAAGTGGCTTTGGCCAGMTCCCCTGCATGCCCGGGGCAGGGGGAGGGCTGAGCCTGGCTGGATGCGGAGCGGCCGCGGGCACGGAGAGTGCGGAGGGGGAAAATCACAAAACGGGAACGTTTCCAAACCTGCAGCTGTGCTGGCCCATTAAAAAGCTGAAACTCGTTCTACTGTTCGACCTCATACTTATCACCACATAACTATTCATCAAAGAAATTTCGGTGCAATTAATTAAATTATTCCCCTGCCTGTGCCACAGAGCCGTTATTCCAATATCAGCTTTCACTCGCGCTCTCTCAAACTCGTGTCTCGATGCCAAGTGACATCTCCAGGGCTGTCCAGCCTCAATAAAGCTCTGCTCCTCACCACTCACAGAGCCCATCATTTCTCTCTTTYATTGCCATTTATTTTCCACTAGGATTTTGCTGCCAGTACATTGGCAGGACTTCCAGTATATGGATGTAATGAAATCCACCACAGACACTTAACATCGGGTCAGGCTGCAGCTCGGCTCGTGTGAAGCTGTAATATGATAAACAAATGCTTCCAGGAGGAGGATTTCATCCGCTCCAAAACAGAGCGAGGGCTCCTTTGGTACCCAGACATGAACTGGGAGGGAGTAGTTTGAAAATCCATGTGATAATTAGCTTTATAGCTAAAATGTGCTCGACATGAGAAACGCGAGTTACAGCACAGATCAACTTCTTTAGAAAAAAGCCCTCAGTGTGGCAGTTTGCATATTCCACCCTTTTTTGGTGTGTGTTTTGTTTGTTTATGGTTTGTTAGTGGTTTGCTTGTGGTTGGTTTTTATCAGCACTGTCAATGTAATTCCACTGCCCCAACACACCAAAATGGGGGCTATTTGGGGGTAAATTTAGGGGCCCTGTGTTGACAATAATATTGAAATGTAAATGCCCTAATGTCAGCTCCACCTCCGCTCTTCTGGAAATCGTGCCGGACCTGGTGGGTCTGAACACATTCTATCTGTGTCCACTGCCCCAGTAATTCATGGGATGGCATCAGAATATCGTATCTGCACATCTCAGTCCAGGTCAGCTCTGCTGCCAGTGGGATTAGGCTCTAAAAATGTGAATTACACAAGATACCAACAGTCAGGTCCCAGGCACCCCTAAGGGATTYGTGTCTGGAGTTGAGAGATGAAAGAAACACAAAAAGAAAGTGTTACTTTTAGAAGGAGAAGGAAATAAAATCAACCCTTAGAAGAGTTTGTATCTGGCCAGGGTAAGTGCTGCASTACCTGGAAGGCTGTAAATCAATAACCAAGACATTGGATCAGAGAGGCTTTGTTTCCAACATGAGTTAATGGACATAAATCTCCTCCGGGCACTGGATGTAAAACACCAGACTGTGGCATCAAAGGGGTGGGGGTTTAGCCCTGGGTTGGTTTTGTGTTAAAATAATCTTCTCCTGGGAGAAATGGAATTCTGCTGTTCTTCCAAGGAGACAGAGAGGCTTGGTTCTGGAGCAGCAGCTGCCCTGGTGCTCTGCTGGCTTTCCAGCCAAGGCATCAGCCAGAGGAGTTTGCAGCATCTGTGTAAAGGCAACGGAACCCAAGTGCTGCARGAAAATCAGGGAGAACCCAGAATTATCCTGGTAGAGATGGCAGAACTTTGCCTGAGCAGTGCCCATCTTTAAATCTATTTGCAAAGTTTTATTTACAAACATTCTGAAACATAGACGCTTTCTCTGCTTGCCTTGAGTGAAGGCAAATAAAAACCTGGCTCAAACCAAGTTTGAACCAAACCTTGTGCCTCCTGCACCTCATCCTTCTCCAATCCAACAGCCCAGGTTATCTCCAAACATCTCTCTTTATTTTGCAGACTACACCAGGTATTTTGCCATTTGGTAAATGAGATCTGGACTTTCCTCCCCAAGCATACAAATACTTTCCAAATGAATGCAATCTAGTCCTTGGACCTGTCATTTTCCTTAGATCATTCATTACAGCACATGCATTCCTTCTCAAAAATAATTAAATTAAGAAAAAAAAAATGCTTCTGCTCTGTCATTATGGCACATTGGTCCACAGCTGTGGACAGCAGTAGAATAAACAGGCTGCTCCATCAGAAAACATGAAAAATCCTACTGTGCAGAGGCAGCGTGAAGGTTCCTCTCCATTCTGGATCCATAATTTAGCTGTAAATATACATTAACTACTATCTTTAAAAAAAAAMCAAACAAAACCACCAGGATTCAAATTTCCAATGTCACAGATATTAAAGGAAGTTTGCATGGCACTTTACAGAAATCACAAAAGATACGGTTTATCACAGTTGCTTTAAATTTCTTGAAATAYTTAATCCCTCTCCAAAAGCTATTACAACACTTTCTTACATCTTGAATCCTCCACTTTCACATTCATTATCCACTCTAATTTGAATATGGCAAACAGAACTTATTGATTTAGCCCAGAACAATCCAGTGGAGGACTAACCTGTGCCCTTCAATGCCAAGCAACACTCCTTCAAGTGTTTTAATAAAAGAAGTAACCACATAACAAATGAAACTCTAAATAATTCTTACCTTCTGTTTTACAAGCACATCTGAGTGCATGTCACTTTGTATTTTTTAATTTTATTTTGCTTTCTAATAGGAAAAACATATAATTAATAACTTGCGTCAGCAAATGCAATAAGCTGCTCCCACGGAATGATCTCCTTCACCCCGGTGCACTCTCCAGCTGGACAGTGCAGCACACTAGGCTCCTTTGGGCAGGCACTGGCACAGATCTGGCAGATTTGGGGAATGAAGGTGCCCTCAGGGAGGCACC
>NW_026623898.1:199554-252234 GCF_030028575.1 Malurus melanocephalus | reverse complement strand
AGCCAAGTTGGAGTTTTTGACTGCATTGGCTGCAGCTGCAATTGGAGGATTCAGCCCCGATGTGCAAATGGMCAAAAGTGAGAAAGGGTGAAAAACCGTGAGCCATTGTCCATTGTGGGTGCAGCCCCTGGGAAGGCTGGGACTGCCTTGAATGGCCCCTTAATAAATAGAACTGCTTTGGATTCTCTGAATTTTGTCCAGCCCCTGGTTTAGGTAAGCCTGGACAAGGCGTCATGATGACAAACCATTGTCACCATTAAGAGAATAAAAAGAAGTTATATTCATAGAAGGACCTTCTTCAATAAATATAACTGCTTTTTATTCTCTTAATACCATCTAGCCTCTCTTTTAGGTAAGCCCGGGTCAGGCATCATGGTGACAATGGTTTTTAATCCTTCTCTCAATGCCAGGGGCAGGATTTGTGCCAAGGTCATTGCTGCAGACCCACAGGTAAAGCAGGTAAAGCCAGGGCTCCCCCTGGGTTCACACCAAAGGTCTCCCAGCTGGGCAGGCTGCAGAACAGGCTCTGATCCCTCTGGGTGCTGAGAGAGGCAGCCAAAGCTCTGCCAGGCACATCAACTCTCCAACAGCTAAAAGGAGCTGCAGCACCTGGATTATCCCCAGACCACTGACAGAACAGCTTTTGCACCTCATCACAAGAGGCACCTCTGGTCTCACAGCCTGTGCAGGATATCAGAGAGCAGATGTCCATCCCTGGGCTGTGCTCAGTGTGAGAAGTCCATAATAYGTTTGCTTGACTTTCCTACAAGTTGCTCATGTCAACAAAATTAATGTGACATTTACAACTATTTTGAGAATAAAATGAAGTCACTTAAATTATCCYGTGGAAGCAGCGTGAGGCAGAAAGATTCAGTTGACAAAATCTAATTAGGTGTAAATTATTTGAGGTTATATGAATTATAAAACCTCTCCCAGAGAATTCAAACTCAAGGGTTGATGTGATACAGTGAATTAACGTGCTGGGCATCTGTYTGCCAGAGTGGGTTTCAGTTGGTGACAAAGTCACACAGGGAATTAATTTCTTCTCTCCACCAGCCACCGTGCCTAGGCAGGCAACATTTTACTACAGCTTTTTCTCATGGAAGATCTGAAGAATTTGAGAGCTGGTCAATAGATGCAAAAAGCAACTCTTAGTCTTAACCCTGAGACAGAGCTGGAATTCCTGGTGCCTGGGAACAGCAAGAAGGGAATAGCTGGCAGCAAGCTCTCCTTGGAGCCTGGTGCCCAGCTCCATCCTTCATCCAGAAAATTTGTGAGTGGTCACACTGAGAAACACTTCAGCACATGGTTAGGTTTAATAACCACACTCACTTTTATCTCTGTACTTTAATGTTCTGCTCAGGCAGGATCAGCAGGTCCACAAATTATCTGCCTGATTACCACAGGGTTTATTTCTCCTGCCAAGTTTCATTTTTGCAGTTTAGGTGCAGAAGCGTTATCGTTAACTTCTCCAAAGCCAAGCAGGGCATCTCTCAACCCAAAGTGTCAGTGGTTTTACTGACTGGAAAGCAAAATGCTGAGCAGCTCCAAGGATGACAGGGCTGTGCTGTGGCTGTGGAGCAGGAGGAGTGATGAGRAGCTGTGGAAGGGATATTTTGGGAGGGAGAAGACAAATGCTGTAYGAGCTGAGCATCAGTTTTGCTCCCTGGCTGCCAGCCTGGCACAGAGGGAGGCTCTGGGCACTGAGGGGAAGCAGCAGGTCCAGGTCCCACAGGAGGTTTAGCAACAAACATTGGGATTTGACAGACCCTGATCTTCCATTTAAATGCACCACGATTCAACATGGATTGCTGGATCTCATCGGGGACTCAAACTCCCTTCTCACTCTGCCTTCYAGCTYCTTGAGCAAAACYCATGGCAAGGAGACASGAATTATTTACTGCCACTCACACTCCCTGTGTAAGGACCAGGGAAAAGCACTGGAAGCAAAGCAGAACATTTGGTCACAAAGCCTTGAGAGGAGGCACACAGGAACCCCACAGCCCTGATTTTCTCCTTCTCTTTGAGAGGYTCAGCTGTGCTGCTGAGCTCCAGCTGGGGCCTTTCTCAACGAGCAGACACTGCAGCTTGGATAAAAAAGATCTGCAATGCTATCAGCTGCTCTCCTGTTCCATTTCCACACAGAATGTGTTTCTTACACACTACTGACCATGTTCCCTTGAAAAGACTGGTCAGAGTGACTTATTTTGGATGCCACCTCTTCTGCTACCTCAAACCACTGACAGCAGTGAGTGAACTGGGAACAAAACTGCTACAAACAAGCAAAAAGATGGACACAGGAAGAACACGTGCACATCAAACAATTAACAATTATTTGCTCAAACTCACTCTCCATTTGCCTAAGAGACTCAATAAATAAAGCTTGGATCTCTGCTGGAGCCAGATGAGCACACACTGCCATTGCAGGCAGCCAGGCAGCCACGAGCTGGATCCGGGGTGTGGGATGGACCTCTCCTCAGGAAACCCAGCTGCCCTTCCTGCATTCTCTGAGGTTGCCAATTTTCTAATTGAAAGCTTAACTACAAAGAGGTTGGAAATACCAAGAACGGCCTCGGATGCATTTGAGCACTTGGGCAGTGTCAGTACCCTTCTGTGTGCAGAGAAACTGCACATTCCAGAATAAAGCAGAATAAAATAGAGAGAATCCTGCATTTAGAAGGGACACAGAGAGTCACCCAGCCCAGCTGCCATGGGCCTTCTCCTCTCCCTTCCCCTAGAATGCACATATATATATGTATATTTTTATATATGTATTTAATAGTCAGTGCTAATCCTACACCGAGACACCAGGGAAGACAAAGTCAAAGCAAGATAAATGCACCACTCTTTGTTTCCATCTTTGTAAGCAGAGCTGGTGGCAGTGACAGAGATCTGAGGATAAGCACAAATCTGTTGCAGTTCACTGACCCTCACCCCACGGTGATTGATAACTGCGATTTTAAGTGCTGCAGGTATGAGGCTCAGCATCTCTCTCCCTTTATCCTGTTTGTAAGAACATGCTGCAATATTCTCTAGGATTGAGGGACCAGGCAGCTTCTCCAAGGCCTCCCATGTTCACACAGGGCTGGAGATGGCGATGGAGGAGGCGAATGCCAAACCAATTTCTCCGCCTCAGCCAAAGCAGCGCAGCTGATGAGGACAGCAGGGTGAAAAACGAAGGAAATTAAACCCAAAACAAAGAGCAGAGCAGGAAAAGGGCATTTGTAAGTACAAAGTGATTCCCTCACTTCTGTCAAGGCTCACTCCCAGTTCTGCAGGAGCTGAGGCTGCCACGTAAGAGSCACTGGAGCTGTCCCCGGGTGGCAGCCAAGGCCACTCACCCCACTATTAGAGGCTGACAAGCTTTGTCAATGCAATCTGCTGAACGCCGTGAGTGACAAGCGATCAATATTCCCCACTCTCCTGGGTCATCACAGGTGACAGAGGTCTAAGCAATAAAACAGCCCTGGCTGCCTCCTCCAGCTTAAATGCTTCCCCAGCCACAATATTTCTTTTTTGTCTAAGCGCCTCGAGCTGAATTCCTCACAGATCGAACCCTGGGATGGGCTGCAGCTTCTGAGGAATCACAGCGTGCCAGGATTGGGATTGATGGGAAGGCTCAGCAGGCTGCAGACACAGGCTCAAATAAATCCCAAATTGTCATCTGCCAGCACCAGGCCCTGTGGCAGCCCAGGGACACGGGGGGATGCAGGGACTGAGTGTGGCACGGAGCCACCTGCCAGCCAGAAGCAGCTCTCTGCTCTCCCCACAACGCTTCTCTCTTCCTTTCTTTATGGGCTGTTCTCAAAATTAYTGGGAGGGACTACATAAATTGGCATTGTGGTGTCAGCAGGAGCTCACTCAGAGGTGCTCTGCTGTAAATCCGAGTAATTCAGTGCTGATGGCACTGAAGCTCTTGGGGCTGTTGGAGCATTGGAAACACCAATCGGACGGGTCCTTATAGCATGGAAAACCCCTCCTCCYTTCCAAACACTGCAAATGAGGGTGCAGATTTATATATTAATATAAATCTTCAAATACTGCTCCACTCCACCTTCACCCTGACACACCTCAAGGCGCCTGGTGGGGCAGGCAGGGATGGGCTGGATTCATYCTGCACAGCAGTGCCACAGCCAACAGCCACAGAGAATCTCCTGGTTTTATAAACCCACAGACTACCTCACCCTTAAATGACTTATTTTACAGCTCTGTGCCAAGGAAGAGCTCAGAATTTAAAAAAAAAAAAAAAAAAACAAAAAAAAAACAAACCTATGATTTACAGCTCAGAACCCAAATTTAAGGCAGATGAGGAAAACCCAATTTTTTAGCCCTTACAAAAACCCAGCCCCAATTCCTGCTGTCAGTAACCATTATGGACACAAGCCACTGATGTCCATCTGGGAGCTGGACGCTGCCCAGTTTTTTCAGATGTTTAGAACCAGYTTTTATTGGGAATAATCTCTTTAACCAAACAGCTTTGCAAACACCATGTTTTGCTGCGTTCCTGGGAGACAGGCAAGTAATACACACCAATTTATAGGGAATAAATGGAGACACARAGCAGAGCCAGAGGCACAACTGGACACAAAAACCCCACGGGTTCATCATTTCACACTTTAAACTTTGGACAACAAATATGTCCTGGAAGAGAGTCTCTTCTGAGGGATGGCTGTCAGTTGTGAAATTCTGTTTAAACAGGTGGCAGGATGATGCTGTGTTGTTTGGAAATAATCAGGGCACTGTWTACACACCACTCTCAGTGATCTAAGCCAGGATAAAAATAGACTATAATGCTCAAAATCTGTATTTTTACACAAGTTCATCTTCTTTCACAACAAAAAGCAAACCAAACAGCTAATTCTGCTTAAAGCATGCATTTATTCTGACAGTTATTTATAATAATTACAGAACTTCCCTAAATTCTGTAATTACTATAAATAATTTATAATTCAAAAATTTTTWAAAAGCAGCCCAGTTCACCTGTACCAGTGTGGTTCCCCCAGGTAAGTCATTGAGTRCTGAAATAATGTATCAGTGGGATTTTTAATCTGTGCATGGGACACTTGACCTGGAATGGCTTGAAACAGATTAAAAAAAAACCCCAGTATATGGGATTATGTCAGAAACCTTTAAAGGCTATTAATGAAATCATCTTCTGTCCAAGAGAAGCTGGGGGCTTTTTGTGGCAAAGGAGAATTAGTGAAGATGGGAACTCTGTAGGCATCTTTTTGGAATATGCAAAAACAGATAAGGAAGCACATTTCCTAAAGAAAATACTGCCCTAACTCTTGGGATAAAATTAGATGCCTAATAAAGAAAAGGTCAATGTTCTAATGGAGGATTTGGGTCTCTTACACACTTGACTACTGGCCAACTCACCCAGCTGGACAAGCACTGGAGAAGAGCATGTGGGAAGGATCTATTTCAGCCCAGAGTAATCTCTTCAGTCCCTAAATTCAGCTGATTTTCTAAACGATTAGAGGAAGGCTTGGCTGTTCCCACGTCGCTGCTGGGGGAGGCTGCAGGGCAGGAGCTGTAGGAGGATGAGAAGCAGCAGAGGAGCCCAGCCAGCCTGGGACAGCGCCCGGTGCTCCCAGGACAGTGTGGGGAGCGATGACCATGGAGGGGAGGGTGGATGAGGAGCAAAAGGATAAAACCAGCCCGTGATAGCGAGCTCAGCCTGGGGCACGGGTCAGCTGGGAGGGGGTTTGGCCCTCCTGTTGGAAAATATATCAGTTTAAAAATTGTATGTATCTTTAGTCAAAGATCTTGTTTGCCTTTGCCTGGGAGAAGGTGCTAAAGTTTCTTTGCAGGGCATTGTTCCACCAGTGAGGCCTGAGGAGCTTCACAGCTCAACAGAGCGGGAGAGAGACAGGAGAGAAGAGACATCAGTGACCATCAGTGACCATCAATGACCATCAGTGACCATCAACAGAACATCAGCTCCAAACCTCCCCCCTGGCCTGGTCGGACACTCCTGGTCTGGGAAAAGAGAGATGAGGAGCAGGACCTGATCAGCATCAGAGGGGAAGAAATCCAGATCCAACAGGAACCCRAATSCTGAGAACTGYACAACGTTGGACCAATGAACATTGAACWRRTAARGTTYTCTGGGGTTTGACTGGATAAARTTTGGGGAAAATCTTGTAAAATCCATGTGCCRTGTAATTATTCTCTGCACACCTGGGCTGTRTGTAGATGAAATTATTTTTGTTGCACATCCTGGCCAGAACAACATYGTGGCCAGAAAATAAAGTAATGCCTTGACTCTCTAACATTAGAATGTTGTTGGAGAGTTTTTGTTTTTCCCCCRGTTTYRGTRACACTCCCAGTTTCTTCTCTTTGGGCTGCATTCCCCAGCCACTACCAGCAGAACACTTCCCTTGGAGCTCACCCATGTAYAAASCTTTAAGCAGGTTTAGRGTTAAAGTGCTCCAATTCACAGCATCAACAGTGAAGTCCAAAGAACCATGCTGTTAAAATGTGCTGACTGAATTTGATCAAGAACTTCTCATTCTCTGTGCTCCTCAGTGAACACATAATCAAGTTTTAAACAAACTAATGTATGTTTACAGTGCCAGACTTTCAGATAACTGCCCAGTCCCRTCTCTGGCATGGTTYTGTGTATAGCAGGTGACAGAAGGGAAGCCACATCCCACTGCACACCTCCCCTCCTGCTCCTGCTGTGCCTAAAATGCCCTTTTTACAYGGCACTGTTCAGTAGGAGCTCACTGAACTGCACGCTGTACCTTCTCTCCATTTTTCAGGACCACATTCCTCCTCACACTCGAGTTTGGATGCAGTTACAACACACAAAAATTGGGTGAGAGAGAAGTAAAAACCGTGAAGCTTTATTTCTTCTCTCCAGACATTTACTGCTATGCTCTCCCAGTCAGCCATCCAGCTTTTTTTTTCCCCTCTGACCTCAGAAGCTTTTGACTTTCTCTAGATATGACTCCAGAGTCATTTAAAAATAGAGTGGAAGCAGTATGGCTACAACGATCTGATAGCATCACATACAGCTCTTAACCTAATTTATTACTGATGATGTAGTCATTAATGTACTCTGAACATGCACTATACACTCCTCTTTAATGAAAAAGTAGCTGGGGAAGCTCATCCAACTTGCTTCAGAAAGTTGAGTCCCTGGAGACTYACATGTCATCTACCCTTAGATTTATCCGAGGCTGAAGGAGATATTTTAAAACATATCTTCTTGTTATTCTTTTAAAAGATAGTTCCCTTGATGCTGAGCCTTGAAAGTTTAGCAGATCTTATTAGCAGGAGTGAACTAAACTGAAGCAATTGGTGTAATGGTTGTTACACTGTGGGTACAACTCGCTTGCCATGTTCTCTTCTTATCTACTTTCATCTCCAAGTGTTTGTATGAGCAGGAAAAGTTACTGCGGTTTTTCTTCCCATCAGCAAGGAGAGGGAAAAAAAAAAACCCTGGCAAAACTAGACTGGGAAAGGAAAAGGAACTATGGAAATAAAAGTCATTGGAATGAATTCATGTGGCGCTGTGGGAAGAGAAGAGGAGCAGCACAGACAGGAAGGCATCACAGCCCCTGTCCCACGTCCCAGCAAGGATGGGCTGTAAGTGGGAAACACTGACTAACAGTGGAAAGGAAAYGTTCAAAAGCCATCACACTTCTCTCCTCATGACCCCACTGATCTGCTGAAGCCTCTGGCTCCAGAAGCTCCCAGCACAGCCAGGTCTGCAGCCATGGTGCTGGGATAATGCCATCCTTTAGAAATTCTACAGAAAGCTCAGGAAACCACGAGCTCCAGGCCACAACAGAAACTGCTAGAAAAGCATGAGGCTTCCTCGGGCATGAGGTGGAAAAAAATTTAAAAACTCAACAAACCCAAAAATGCAAGAGAAATCTAAACCTTCTGTGCCAGAACCAGTGGTAGATTATGTCTCCTGCAGTGAGAAGGCAAATCATTCTTTTGTAGAAAGGACAACTGCAAAGAAAGACAAAGGAACAACAGGGGAAATTACCAGGTATGTGTGCCTGGAAARCACTCAGTGGGAAGTGCTGTTTCCATGTGTCAGGTCTATAAATCACCTCTCTCCTGTCCTACAGCCATGCCATCACCTGTAGAGGAGCTTTCCCTGTGGGGGAAAGAGCAATGAGGAYTATCTGGATATGATGTTCCCTTCTGCATGCCAATTAAGGCCAGCAGAAATATTTCAGGTGAAGGAAGTCAACAGTTCCTCATTCCTGTCTGGTGGGCAGCTCTTCACTCTTACAATGCTTTACAAAATGTGGATGCTGTCTGCCCAGGAAGATTAACTGCAGGGGTAGGGGTTCCAGATTAACTGCAGTGTAACTTGGTCAACATTTCCATTCCTGTCTCCTTCTACAGGATTTAAATACTCAAATCTAAACAAGCAACTCAAAACCAGTTCCAGCCTCCAGGATCCTGTACTGGGGGCAACTGTTTTCCCTTTGTGGACACAGAATAAATGTTTGCTATTAATTAATTCTAGCAKTTCTTTTCTTTCTTTCAAGGTGTAAAAGCAAAAAAAGACAAAGATCAGGTTATTTTGAGTGTTGGAGCTCAGAGATGATCCAGTCCAGCCAGGCTCCATCCCTGTCTGAAGGCTGACTGTCCTTTGTGAAACCCTTTSCTGCTGTGGGAGCTCCAAGCTGGAGGAGGCATCACCCTGCTGGAATCCTCTCTGCTGACTCCAGGAGCACCATTCCATGTGCTGTGTTGGTCTGAATGCCTTTCAGAACCGTGTTTACTCAAAATAGCATTATTTGAAGGTGGAATTTGTGATCCATCTCACCTGGAACAGCGCTCAGCCCTACAGGAACGAGACAAGGACGTCCCATCTGGTGGCAAGGTAGAAAATCTCCTCCAATGMAAACCACCCCTGACCTCGGGGATAATAAATTCTTCTGCAAACGACTGGGCAAAGTCCTGGAGCCTGTGTGCAGGGAAGATAAACAGCCCTCTTTGTCCTCGGGGCCAGAAGTGGCCATTGTARGGAGCTGGCCCCAAGGATTAGCGCTGCCGTGATTATTTGTGTTATATGAGCTATTTCAGGAGCTAATTGACCCCGGCACAAAAGCCGGGTGAGAAAGGCTTTTGTCGCTAATAGAATGAGCAATAGAGAAAAGGGGAAGGTGCTCGGAGCGATTGGGCCACGGGATGCAGACACTGACTCAGTTTTAGCTGTCAGCATCAAGCAGGGCAATCTAATCTCCCCAGTTAGCACTAAATCAGCCCGGGATAAACGAGCCCGTGACACAACGCGGGCAAATGGGACTTGCTAAAAGGATAACTGAGGATAACTGCCTCGTGAAGCATAAATATTGAAGATGTTCAGAACCCTTMACTGCCTGAGCTAAGAATGCCTGGCAAGAGCTGTTGGATACTCAAATCTCTGCTTTTTGAGGGCATGGTATAATGTCAGTATCTACATAAGGTACTCTGAAATTATAGATAAATGTTCCATCTTTCCTTCCCTCTCCTGAGTGCTTAATGGCAGGGGAAGGTATTGACACTGAAAAACCATAGGATGCTTAAGCATTAAATCATAAAGCAAACAAAAAAAAAACAAAGCCGTTTTCTCCAGGATGGCAGACATGAGAGAGAGGATGGAGTAAGCAGTGTACAATCATCCCAAAGTAATTCACTCTAAATTCACTTGTGAAGAATCATGGACTCATTATGGTTGGAAAAGACCTCTAAGACACTTGTGAAGAATTACGTGTTTAAGGGGAAAGAGTGAAGCTGAATTTAGAACTGAACATATTTTTTGTGGCATTTAGTCACAACTCAGCAGAGCCAGTTTTGTCACAAATTCAGAGCTAAACAGACATAAAGGATACAGCAAAAAAAATTAAATTGCCCTGACCTTTCCTAAGCCACTGGAAAAGCTGCTGCAACATAATTCACTACAAACTCTGCACTAAATAGGGTGCACAAAAGAACACTGCCTAGTAAATATGCAAACAGAAGAGAAATAATCATATTCATAATTTATTTATTGAAYCTACATGGACCCCTCACTGCAGTATCCGAGGCCACCGCAAGCAGAAAGGAATTAAATAGCACAAAATCCTGGCCAGGAAAAGCAGAATTTATAGGTGCTTCACAAATGGGGTAATGAGGCAGAGAAAAGAGAAGGTCTCTGTGGGCAGACTGAGCCTAAAGCAGAGGCAAAGCCAAGCCCGTGCCCCCAGAGCCATCACACTTCCAGGGCAGGGTTATCATTCCCTTCACATGTTCCATCAGCGTTAGAGCAGCTCCCTGCCCAAACGTGCCCCAGCCTCCCCATGAAGCAAAAGGTTTTCCATACCCTTCTGCAATCTCACACAACACCCTGAGTGTCAGCAGGAGGAGAGGAGAGGAGAGGGCAGCCCAAGCAGCTCTCAGCATAGAGCACTGGTCACTGTGACCCCCACGGCTGCCCCACTGTGCTCCTGATCCCTAAACCCAGTTACCTAAAGCAGAGACTGGACAAAATTCAGAGAATCCAAAGCAGTTCTGTTCATTGCAGGGCCTTCAGGGCCATTCAGGGCAGTCCCAGCCCACCCAGGGGCTGCACCCACAATGGACAATGGCTCACGGGTTTTTCACCCTTTCTCATTTTTGTCCATTTGCACATCGGGGCTGAATCCTCCAATTGCAGCTGCAGCCAATGCAGTCAAAAACTCCAACTTGGCTCCCCCCAATTCTCTGTTGTTTCCATCTCTTGGGGCCTGGCACAGGGAGGTGTCCTTGAGTTTGGGGCTGCAGAGTAATTGTTTTGTGTAAAAATGGGAGAGCAGGAGCTCAGCACTGTCTGTGGAGTCTGGAGTTAAACACTGAAGAATCACAGGGGTACAGAGACATGGAAATGGAGAAGCTGAAATAGAGAAGGCATCAGCTGGGGCAGAGCTTTAGCCYAAGCCACCATCCCAGGAGTGTTCCCTGGGGAGAAATGTTCCTYTCCAAGCTCTGCATCCAYAGCTCAGAGCCAGCAAAGGGAGCTGTAATTGCACCCAGCACCCCCACACACCCCAGGGGCACAGGAGCCTTCAAGCACATCCTGGTGAGTATCTTGGGCTGGGAAGGGCTTGGAACACAATCCCAACCCATCCTACAGCAGCCAGGTGGGCATGGAGCCCAAGCAGCCAGCTGTGACCCACCCACATSTGTGTCTGAGGTTTGGGAAGGTACCTGGCCATGGGTTCTGCTCACCTCTGCAGAGCTGTGGGCTCWGAGTGCAGGAGAGGTGGGATCCCAACACCCACAGCTCCACCAACCTGCCCACCCTGCTCAGGGACAAAGGCAGCCACAGAAGGCAAGGGTTAACTCAGCTATTCCTCCTGGGCCTCCTCAAACAATGCAAACCTACTCAGCGGAGGTAATTTTTTAAGCGCACTTATTTCCATGAAGCAAATCCAGTGTGTAATTCCRGGATTAGTCCACAAACTAAGCAGCTTTCTGTTTTCAGCAAAGTTAGTTTCCATTTCAAAGTTTAGTTAGGCCTTAGAAGTTAATCAAAACATGGAATTTCACAGTTTCATGTACACTTGTYACAAGCAGAGAGAGCACCAAATTAAAATCCATGCAATTGTAATGCTGAGGGAGGATTCTTTACCGTTTCCTTTTATTCAAATGGGTGAGAAAAAAAGAAGAGGAAAGGAGGAGTTAGTACGAACATGTGCAGGCTCACCACTGAGACTGCAATCCTTGTGGGAGAGGTTTTACAGGCCATGAGGCTTGTAAAGGTCTACAAAGATAAAAAAGATCGATTTTAAATGCCTCTGTAGGCATTAATACCTCCACAGACATCAGACAATACTGATAAAATCTGAGGAGGCTCCTCCAGTGCACCAACATGTGTATGAACCTCAAGTTTCAGGAGGGAGAAGGGAAAGAACCAAAGCTGGATTTATCTCAGATTAGGTATGAATGAAGAAATACCACAGTTGGTTAAAACAAAAATGTCTGAGGTTCAATGCTAAAGTTAGCACATTCATAAAAATTAAGGCTCTGCTTTTTTTGTGTGTATCCTATAATCAAAACTTCARCTTTTAAAAGAATAACACAGTCATGACCACATATCTTCTACTCCCTCAAACTTTTCACAGTACTGGTAGAAAGAACTGGGATACTCTGCCTGAAGAGATTTTAAGWTTTTAAGAAAGTGTGGATGTGTTTTTCTACACACCCAAACCAACTGAATCACTACTTCCAATCCTATTTTAAATAAAGAAATACCTAATGCTCCAGTCCAAACACCCTCATGGCTGCTGGAAGCAMGGCAGGAACATCAGTGTTTGGGACTGCGGGCTCTGGGCTCAAGGGGTGGCAGTTTATAGGTTATTTGAGCAGATATAAAGGATAACATAGCAATGCAAATATTACAGACGGGATTTTTCTCAAGAATGGATGTAGTTCTTGTAGTTCTCATTCTAAAGTGCTCACATACTTTCAAACATCCTATCCTAAACAGTGATAAAATAAACATTGATAGAGTGAGATGGAAAAAAATTAATGGAAGGAAATAAGTAACTCCTCTTGAGTCACTTACTGATGTCTTACAGGTCATTTGTCCAGTGAAATTCTCATTTATTGGCCTAAAACTCCCCAAAGTCCAGATCTGGCAGGGGAAGTAGCCAACTGCTACTGCTCCTTCTGCACTGACCAGGAGCTCAGCAAGGCTCCACCACAGCAAATAACATCCCTTTGCTTGGAAAAGCTTCCTGGAAGCTGCAAAGGAAGCTCATTTTAGGTTGCATACACAGTCAAAATTTTGGGAAAAGCCATTTCAGCCACGTTGAGGTCAGTAGGCTATGCACCTGCTCCGCACCCCGTTTTTCTCAGCACCAAGGTTTCCAAGCAGCTCAGGACTGCTCAAGACAGGTTACACAAGGTTTTCCACACTTTTCCATCATCCTCCAGTTGCCTGGATTCCCCAGGATATTCCCCCTCAGCCCAAAGCAAGGTTTGCCCTCTCTAACCGGTGATGGTGCCATGCCCAGCGCCCGGCTCASAGCCTGCCTGCAAATCCAAGGCACCAACCCCACAGCATGGCTTACATTAGTGCCATTAATTCCTGCTTTCAGCATAATCCTTCATCTGGGAGTTATTCCAAAACACAGGAGTTAATGACACTAATATAAACCATCCCGATGTAGCATGTGTTCCTTTAGCTTTTATTCCCATGACTAAATGTCTTTTTAATGCACTTTTATTTACCGTGATGGAAATAGTTTTTCCTGCTTTMCTCCATCAGGAGTCTGGGGCTGTCACATTAACCCTTCTCTGGGCAAGGCTCTGTAGGCACATTTCCCTTTATGATTCCCAAATTAAAACCTTCTGCTGGCATTCCAGCAGTGAACCACAGCGCTTTCAGGAGCTGAGAGACCTAAAGGGAACCCTACAAAAAGGGGTGGAAATGGCCTCAGTGGGCYGTGGAATCTCCTGGTGACACAGTACCCAGTGCTCAGACAGGCTGGTAATGGGAACCTGGCAGCCTGAAGTGGTTTGGGATCAAGGAACAGAGCTGCAGAGGGGCTCTGTCCTCCTGGGGCACAGCTTTGGGTCCTGCTCCCTGGGGACACTTCTACAGCTGATGAGAAGCAGGGAATGAGGTGCCTCTGGATTTCCTCAGAGGTGTGAAATACAGCAGACTGGGGGAAGGGGATTAGAGGGATGGAGAAAAATACTGCTACTCCCCAAAGGAGCTGTGGAGAAATTCCTGTTGAAAAAGTGGTCTTTCACTGGAGGAAGTAGACGAGGAGGGGAAAAGCACATAAAAAGAGTAATGAAAAGAAAGCAAAGYACATTATTYMRSYYCMRKTTKSYTTYCCTMCACTCCACAGTCCCCCCAARCAGAGCCCATCTTSTTCTGGGCCTTCTAAGTTGAAGTAACTTTAATGTCCACAAAATGTTCCTTTTCTTTTTTTTCAAAATTTTAACTTTTGGAACTAGGGTTAACTTCTCTAAACCAGTTGCACTGTCTTATGTCCTCCTTCACTGCTGCTGAGCACAGCGAAGGTACAGAAGAGCAGGTAGGAGAGGAAGGTCTGAAAAAAGGCTGAAGAGTAAAACAAAAGCAATTTTCCTCAGAATGCTGCATTAAGAGACAAAGTTTAAACACTTCAAAATGTTCAGCTTTCCCTTCCAGTTTGCCTAATGCTGCTCAGTACGTAATCTCCTTTCTAACCCTTTAAAAGAAAATACAGAGAGCCATCCTTAAACAATCCCCAGGGATTTTCTCGATTGTGTCCACGAAAAAAATTCCTTCCTGCAGTGACACTGCACTGCATTAACACAGCAATTCAGCACACAGCACTTCTCCAGAGCTACATGGGATATAAAYACAGGSCAAATGAGCAGCATAAACATGGGACACTTGCCAGAACATAATTCTGTTTCATAAATCTGAGACTCCATCTGAGATGTTCAAAGAGTCATAAATAATGCAGGGGGACCAGCTGCCCCCAGAAGTCAACAGGCTCAGGCCTAATAGATGGATTTCAATAAGTTCAGGCTAAATCCTTACCACAGAAGATGTCTATTGATACCTTCTGCTAAGACTTCAAAAAGCACAGAAGTGTTTTGAGGCTCTCCTTTTTTATTATACAAGAGATCCATTTCAAAAAAAAATTCTCTATTAAGTGAATTCCTCCATCTGATTAGTTTCTTACAGTAAGGATCATTTACCCATGGGTTTAGATTTGGAGTGTAAGAGGTTGAGCCTGAGATTTTTGTGGGGAAGGGGGAGATTAAGGATAAGTAAGTTTTTAATTTAAATAGAAAATGTTTTGAATATTAACTGGTTGATCTGAAGGTTCAGCGATGAGCGCCGTAGGCAAAGAGCTTGTTCCTTGGCACGGACACCCCTGAGGGGAGGGGGAGCTCAGAGGGAGGGCAGGAATGCAAACCTCGAAACATCACAGATCTGTCACCACAACCACCAGAAAATCAGTTAGCATCAGTATGATTTTAATTTTGGCAGTGAGATAATAAAGCCACAGCGAGGGTGAACATAGTGAATTCTGACAGAAAACGAGAGGAAGAAAGAATGAGATGTGAAAGTAAATCTAGTTATTCTAGAAAAGCAATCTTGGCTAAAGAAGTTAATGACAAAAACATGCATTTCCACTCAAGCGGTTTTCTCTTACTCATTAGAAGTTAAAATGGAACCCGCTCAAAAGAAACAAGCCTTGTTCAGAACGTCACATCATGAACATTTGCATGCATTCAGCTTCACTAAAGCCCCCCTAGTTTAGAGAGGAGCCCAAGGTCTGYTCCTCATTCAAGGTAAGYCTGGCACAAGGAGARGYGRCGATTCCCCACCCAGCTGGMAGCTCRTTGTGCCAGCCAGAAGCACCARTGAAAAGAGACAGTAAAAAYCAGCTTTGAATGATTCCAGCACAAGATAGGATCTCTCCTTCCAGCCCCTGTCCCATTGTGTCCTTGTTCCATCCACTGCAGCTCCAACAGCACAACCACTGGAGCTGTGTGTGGGGCACTGGGCTGAGCTGCCTCTTCCTTCAGTGGGCAAAGAAAAAGCCAGCTGATCCCCAGAGAGAGCTGCCAGCACAGAACACAGTCTGCAAATACCCAGGCTACATTTTTAGTGATTTGGGGTTTTTTAATGCCAGGAAAGGAGGATGAAGGATTTAAAACCACCATGAAGCACAGTTTATTTAACCCTGGGCAGCTCAGCAATGCTCCAGGTCCTGAAGCTCCAGGTGGGCAGGCAGAAACTGCTCCCTTTCYGTGAGTGCAGGATGACTTTGTGACTCCTGAGCAGCAGTCAAGTTGTTCCAGCTCTCCTGCTGCTGCAATTTGAGCGCTTGCAGTGCTTCCTTTCCAAGAGCCATTTGGGAGCAATATAATGGTGACCTTCTTTGGAAGGAAGAYGCAACCTGCGAGCAAAGGTTTCATGAACCCCCAGTGGGGACACACAYACTCACCAGCCTCTCTGGGACACTGGAAATCTTAGAAATCAACAGAGAATCTGCTGACCTTGTGGAGTGAATTACTTTTGGGACCACAATTCTGGACTTCTCAGAAAGAAAATTTTCATGAGAATAAATGTAAAGGCTCAATCCAAACTCACACAAGCACTTCTGGATTTTCTTTCCAGGGCCCAAACCCATTAGAACCAAGACTGTATTTGCCTGCTAAGGACTAGGAGTCACTGAAAGAGGAAAGGAGCAGACTGGGAGCTTGCCGGAATACCCGTGCATGAGTAAGAAATATCTTTTGGTTTCAGCCACAGCTCAGTATTTTCGTTGGAGTGTGCAATCCCAGCTGTGCTGCACAGCTTTTACACCACCCAGATGTTACACAAGGTAGGTATGGATCCCTGAAACAACCACAAAATGGAGATTAATCAGCCTGCTCCTGCTTCAAATAACACATCCAGCCTTTGGTCAAGCAGTACAGACTCAGGCCTGAACAAGCAGGAATCTTGGATGTATTCTCTTCCCAGGCACAGCTCCATCCAGGAACTGTTACCTCCAGAGCTGAGTGTCCTTAAATCCCTCTCATCACCTGTCCCCTCTCCTCACATATCTTTCAAAATGCCCTTGACTTGGCAGTGGGGTGTGGTGCTCGTGTGTGACACAGCATGGAAACCCTGGACCCCTTCCCTGGGTGTTTTGGTTCAGCTGTCCCTCTGTGGCAGCTCTCACCTTAACACATCTCTCTGCAGACACTCAAGGAAGCAMAAAATCTGCTCCCAAGGCCCTTGGAGTTAAAAGACAGATAGGCACCCAGTTAAAAAAGAAAAAAAAAAGTTTTAGGAGAGAGAAACAGTGGTAGAATGAAAAGTGGTCGTTGTCTTCTCCCTTTTGTCACTAACACCCTTTTAGAGACAAGATAAAAAGCAGCCAGTGAAAAGCCTTACTATCCATTTTCCTTGGTACTGAGACCTCAAGAARCCAGTTGTGATCTTTTCTTAAAAAGACATACCATGACCTTTAAAAAAAAATAAATATGGAATTGCTTTAAGCTTCTCAAGGATTTCCTGCAGGAAGCACCCTGCAAAATTATRGAGATGACAACATGTGCTTTTCAAAATAGAATGTCTCCATGGATGTTGATATTTAACATACCACACTCATATTCTAAAAATAGATGTCTAAAAAACTAAACTTCAAGAAAAAAAAGGCAATAGAACCAGAAATTCCCGCAGTGTTTTCTCCAGCAAGCAGTAAGTGCACAGTCTATCTTTCTTAAGTGCAATACACTCCACTATCAATTTGTGCACTGGACCATTTTTCCTGAAAGCAATATCCCCAAACATAATACAGTGTTTATTTAGCTCTACAATTGCATTACCAGTGTTTCAGAGTTTAAAACAAAATGAAGACAAATCAAAAGACCTTGGTAAAAGAGGAGGAAAAAAGTGCATTATATCAGGTTCAGGGATGCTATGAGAGCGGCAGGGAGAACAAGGGACCAGGATTTGTATCCAAAGAGGCAACACACAGGAGGACCAAGCAAAAGGGTGACAGGACTTCTCCAGAGCTACACAGGATATAAATACAGGGCAAATGAGCAGCATAAACATGGGACACTTGCCAAAATGTAATTCCGTTTCGTAAATCTGAGACTCTGAGATGTTCATAGAGTCATAAATATTACAAGGGGACCAGCTGCCCCCAAAAGTCAACAGGCTCAGCTTTAATAGATGGAAAATCAGACGTGCAGGCAGCAGACTGAGGTTTCTGTGGCTGTGAGAACATGTGGATTCCTTGCTCTCCATCTGGCAACTCTGTTTTCCTGAGGACTCTACCTGTTGGCAGAGGAGAGATGCTGCTGCTGGCACCTGGGGCAGGCAGGGAGCAGAGCTGCATCCCTGGGATTGGGGCACGGGAATGGTTTGATGCAGAGCAGGGAACGCYGTGGAACTCTCGGAGGTGTTGGCTTGATCAAAGCCTCCCTCACCAAAGAGAGATCTCCATTTTACACATGGGAAAAACTGAGACTCATAAAGCAAATTAGAATCAGGTTCAGAGTATTGAGCCAAGCCTGCAGGACTTGTTTTATGGATAAATTCTGCAGTCATCCCATGCTTTGGTTCGAATGTCTACAGCTACAAATATCATGGCCTGAATTGCCACCACTGGTKAGCAAAATTTACACTTCCTCTGAGAAGGGAGGTGAAATGCAATGAGCAAATCTTTTGAGTGGAGTATGAACAGCAGAGCTGATTGCTTTCTTACATCACCAAAACTGAGTTGCACCTGAGAATGCTCCAACAGAAACTACCAATAATGYTAATAATAATCCAGAGATTCTGTGCACAAACTGTCTGAAGCCCAAAATAACYCAAAGGCATGCTGAAACTGTCAAGTTACAGCAAGTTTACTGGTTTTGCCTTGCATGTCTTACAAGACAATTTCACTTCTTAAMTATGCTAAAATCCACTTTTAATTTATGTATGACCAACCATCCCTTATAAAGTTTTAAGAATGTCTCCTTCTAATTACGGTCCCATCTTCAGCTCATTTACAGAGTTTGCTTATAGGTCTGTGCAGGTTTAAGTCCATTATTAATGCAAGGATTATGTTCACCTGGAGGGCAGGTTTGCTCCTCCACAAAGCAAATCTCCATGGAATTAAAGAATTTGCTCCTTCACTCCTGCCTAAGGTGACTGCACCAGGCATCAGACACACAAGTGTTAGCACACACCAGGAACTGACAGAGCCAGTGAAAAATGACATTTGGGGTAGGAAAGTGCAGTCTTGTACCCACCAGGCTGTCAGCCACAGTGATGTTCTCTGTCACACCAGCACCCTYGTCCTCATGTGACACTCATCCCTCTACAAATCCCAACAAGAGCTCCATGACAGCAGGGGAAGCTTCTTTCCAGGCTTTGAGCCTGCGTTTCTACTCATCAACAGCAACAAAGGTATTGAAACAGAAGCCGTTTGCTGACTGCCCCCACAGAATCCTGGAATATCCTGAGCTGGAAGGGACTCACAGGGATCATGGATTCAGCCCCAGCCCTGCYCAGACCCCCCAACAATCCCCCCTGTGCATCCCTGGCAGCGCTGTCCAAACGCTCCTGGAGCTCTGGCAGCCTCGGGGCCGGGACCATTCCCTGGGGAGCCTGGGCAGTGCCAGCACCCTCTGGGGACAGAAGAACTTTCCTCTGATCTCCAGCCTGACCCACCCTGGCCCAGCTCCAGCCRTTCCCTGGCCCTGTCCCTGTCACCCAGAGCAGAGATCAGTGCCTGCCCCTCCTCTGCCCCTCACGAGGAGTTGGAACTGGGATCAGTCTCCCCTCAGTCTCCTCTGCTCAGATGAACGTTCCAAGTGCCCTCAGCCGCTCCTCACACGGCTTCTCCTCAAGGCCCTTCCCCATCCTTGTGGCCTCCTTCAGATCATCTCTAATGGATTAATGCCTTTTTACATCGTGGTGCCCAAACTGCCCCAGCACTGGAGGTGAGGCCACCCCATCCCAGGGAGAGCGGGACAATCCCTCCCTGGCCCAGCCGGCCATGCTGGGCCTGGTGCCCCAGGACAGGGATGGCCCTCCTGGCTCCAGGGCACTGCTGGCTCACACCCCCCCGCCCCCGGCCACTGCCACTGACCAGGACCCCCAGGTCCCTTTCTGCTGCACCACTGTTGGCTGAAACTTTTAGAATAAATTCTGATGCCCAGGAAACATTCTGCACCTCAGCTCAGAAAGTTGGCCAGCACTGTGGAAAACTATATGGAATCAGAAGATGTTTTGGGTTGGAAGGGAACTTCAAGACCATCCACCTCCAACCCCTGTCATGGACCGGGACACCTTCCACAAGACCAGTTGTTGAAAGCCCCATACCAAGAGATCGTCCTGATACCCCTCATCCTGATCTGCTGAGATTTTCAAAGATCATCAGATACAGTTCATTTTAACCCTGAGGGGAGCCACCAGCACTGCTGCACATCCCTGCAGCACCACACTGCACATCTCCTGTATCCTTTCAGTGAAGTGTCAGTTGAAAATGTAYGAGTGATGTAAATGCCTGAGCACGCTTGGCACCAGCTCCAGCCCTCAGAGCAGCACCGGTGGCCACACGGTCACCCCCGGCCAGCTGGCACAYGCTGCTCCGAGCCAGCCTTCCCCAAAACACCGGGTGCTCTGCTGGGAGCAGAACAAAGGCAGCTGCTGGAAACAGCCCCACAAATGAGCTCCATGGTGTGTGCACAGCCAGCACCGGCCAGGCATGCTGCCCACCGGGCATGGGAACCAGGCAGGGAGGGCTGGAATGAGGCAGGGAGAGATGGACTGGGGCAGGGGGAGATGGAGTGGGGCAGGGAGAGATGGAGTGGGGCAGGGAGAGATGGAGATGGGCAGGGAGAGATGGAGATGGGCAGGGGGAGAGAGAGATGGGCAGGGGGAGATGGAAATGTGCAGAGAGAGATGGAGATGGGCAGGGAGGGCTGGAGATGAGCAGGGAGAACCGAAGTCAGGCAGGGAGCAGCAGAACATGGCAGGGAGCACCACATCCAGACAGGGAGCAGCAGAACCGAGCAGGGAGCAGCAGAACTGAGAAGGGAGCAGCAGAACCAAGTAGGGAGCAGCAGGACCAGGCAGGGAGCAGCAGGACCAGGCAGGGAGCAGCAGAACTGGGCAGGGAGAAGCAGAACTGGGCAGGGAGCAGCAGAACTGGGCAGGGAGCAGCAGGACCAGACAGGGAGCAGCAGAACCGTGCAGCCATGGGCAGCCCAGTGCAGCAGCAGGAGTGTCTGTCCAGCCACAGTCTCGATGCCAGCGATCCCTGTCCACGCTGCCAGCGTGCAGGAGAGCACCAGCAAGCCTTGCTTGGAGCATGTCTAATCCAAATGGCAGCCTGGAAGTCTGGAAGCCTATCTGGCAGTTTTTATAGCCAGACATTAGGCATGATGAAAGCGCGGCGGAAGGACAGCGCGAGTGAAAACGTGCCAGATTCTGCAAGTGTGGACATGGCCTTAAATTTGTATTGGCCAGGAAAAAACAAACTGTCACCCTTCTAACGAGCCCTGCTCAAAGCACATCCTTCTGGAAAACGAGCTGGCCAGACATTTATTTGGGCCAGGGCAGAGATGGCTTTATTTTTGATGGGAGCTGGCAGGAAGGAAGCCAAGGAGGCTGAGCTGCTGCATGTTTGCAATGAGAGAAGTGACTGTGGACGTCCATCTCCCACCCTCTCCCACAGCCCATCACAGGGGGAATGCTGCATCATCCATCTGCCCGTCAGGACACAGCCACACATTCCCACACTACACCACAAAGCCTACAGATCATTTTTAGTTGGAAATCATTTCCCAGAGCCTGGAAGATCTCAGAACTTTGGAGCAATTAAAATTCACTCCRTTTCCTTCACCTGTTCTGTTGTGTTGTCCAAAAAAGTCTGTGCAGTTTATTCAGTGTGGCTTACTTGCCTTAGCCACGGGAAGAAGCTGTACAAACAAATCCTTCTAAGGAAATCTATGGGCTTTAAAACACTGGGCTGCACCAACCTCTGGAAGAGAACAGCGAGATCTGTTAACTCTTACACTTAGAAAGTAATTAAGTCTGAGTAAATGAAAAACTCTCCAAGAGCTCAGTACTTCCAGCAGCCAGGACTGTTTTTTGGCATGAATTCTCCCCTTTCCCAGCGCACCAGGAGGAGCTGAGGGACCGGAGGGGTGGCAGGGGAGGTGGGGGATGCTGCCAGCACCYTGGTGCCCATCAGGAGCCCCTCCATGGGGGCAGCCCATGCTGGAGCCGTGGCCGTGCCCTGGACTGCCCGAGCCGCCTCCCTCCCCACCACCGGCCCGCTCCCCCTCCGCCACGGCGCTGGGGATTGACTGATTATATTTATCACACTTGTAGTTCACAGGGCAATGGTTTAAATTTCATTCAATACACTCCATCTGGGAGCGCTTTTAAAACACACCCACGAGCACATTTCTCCCTCTCACCCYGCACCCCCGCAGCGATCAGCCATCTGTACTCTGGAAACAAATCCTAAAAAATTATTCTAAATTAAAAACTCATTTTAAAAGAAAAGTAGTATTAAACTGTTTTATAAACATAATAAACCACAGTAAGCCTTGGTTGCAATAAATATCCAACTCTTGCCTACAGCTATTAGAATCCACAAGCGTATTTTTAAGTTTGCTAGCAAACAGTATATTTATTCTGACCATGATTTGTCTTCTGTGGTTTAATGCTCTCTCATGTTTCTTTCATATGTTTACAGAGGTGGGGGGAGAGAGAAGAGAGAGAAAGCAGGCTGTCCTGAAATCTGTTACAGATTCCTGCRAGCCCTGATGGTTCTTGAAGGGCTGCCACTTCTGCACTGGCCTGGCTTGGCCTGGGGACAGCAGTACCCCAAAGACAAGCACTGTCCCCTCCCCTGCCTTGGCTACCTTTGGTTATATGTGGTCAAATAAATTAGAGAAAAAAATTAAAACGAGAACAACAACAAGCTGTAGCCCACAGTGAAGAGAGGCACCACAGTGGGAATTTGCTGCCTCTAGCAGAGGTGCCTACATACAAAAATAAAAGAAGTATTTGTGGGAGGATGGAGGGTATTTGTGAGAGGATGGAGGGTATTTGTGAGAGGATGGAGGGTATTTGTGGGAGGATGGAGGAAGGTAAGTGAAAGGAGAGGCAGAGTGGGGTAGTGACTGAAGACAGAGGCAGCCACAGTAAGAAAAGGAACAATAAATAATAGGGTCATAGGTGTGGTGGAGGTGGTTTAGTCATGTAGCCCTGAGATAACACCAGTGTGCTAGTCTGTAATCCAAAGAAATCAGGATGCTAATTATTTCTGTTGTAAAGGAAAAAAAAAATATATTTAAATATCTCAAAGGAATTATAATACAGAAGACCTACTGGTTCACCAGAAAATGCTGCTCACTGTAGGACAGGAAAACACTGCTGTACCCTCCAGGCTGGTGTGAACTCTGCAGAATGCAGGGCAGCCCAGGGGCAGACCCTCAGCCCCCATGGGCAAGGGTCAGCATGGGAGCTGCCCAGCTCAGAGCCTTCATCAGGGATGAAAGGAGGAGGGACCATCCCATACTGGGCATCCGAAGGCATCAGCAGGAGGAGAGGTGCTCCAGGCTCCTCCCAGCTCTGGTGGAGCCGTTTCCACCCCAGCCCTGTGGATTTATGTCAAAACACTCCGCATGTGGCCGTGCAATGACTTCAGAAGAGAAGWACACTTGATTTTTATCAGATGTTTGAGGCTGTGTTTTATGAACTGACGGAACACGTGTCAGCAAAAGCCCCCAAGTGCTGCTGCTGCCTTCAGAAGTTGCTGGCAGATGTGTTGTTGTCAGAGACCTTGTGTGGAAAACCTGYGCTCCACCTTGTGCCTTGTGCCCCCTGAAATCACCAGATTTTCACTGSATTCAGTTATTACCAGTTATCTCACCGGGATCTGATATGACCAAAACAAAGCAGGTCTACTCAAAGGTCTCCAAAGAGGAGACAAGAACTGCTCCAGGGTTTGGTGGGTTGGCTACTTCCAAAGTTTTCTTCATGTGYATTAAAAAGAAAATGAATGCAATCAGGTTGACTAAAAAGCTATGCTTTCCCATTTTCAAGGCAATTAAAGCCCACGATATGTCAGTAAATAATACAAGTTAGGTTTTAATGACTGGAATTTATAGTTCTACCAAAGTGTTACCCAAAAAAAGAGGAAAGGGAAAGTGGAGGGTGAAGAAGTCCAAAGCAAAGCTCCCACACGGAAGAATTTATAAGCAAGAAGAACAAACATTCTCTTTGGGAATTACTCAAGGCAACAGAGCCAAGAAATATAGCACATAAACTAAGGTTACATAAACAGTCTAATAAAACCCTGGGACTGATTTATGGAGCAGACACATCTTGTAGTGTACTTCCATGGATAGCAGCTTCTGCCCAGAAGAGCAACCATGTTGTAATTAGTGAAAACCAACAGAGCATCCCATCTTAGAGGGAACAATAATAAAGGCCAAGCATATAAATAAATAAATGGCCCAAAACAGCAAAATCAAACTCCTTTTCCTATAGGCAGATGCATAAAGTAATGGCTGGAAAACTTTGATCTTCCCTGAAATAACTTCTATAAACGTGTGCAAACACAGATCTACCTAATTTTTAATGCAAAATTTGGGTTCCCTGGAGGTAGTGACCTCTAAATTCAAACACAGGACAGAGGTACACCACCAAAGGAGCCACAGCTCAGAGTGTCACCTGGGATGGACACATMTTCCCAATTCCAGGGCTGCTACCTGCCTTCCATACAGCATTCTTCTCATCACAGAATGTTCTGAGTGGGAAGGAACCCACGAGGATGATCGAGTTYAGCTCGGCTCACACAGGAATCAAAYCTGYGCCTTGGTGTTTGTAGCACCRTGSTCAGACCAAATATTTTACTGAGGTTTGTGACAAAGGYRGYTTTGGTGACAAGGTCAGAGACGTCWACACYTCAGTGTACAAAGYTGAGAGAAYRCYACYAGYCCCTCCCTGCCCAGCAGCCCAGCCCTTYCAGCTCTCTGTGCCACCCGTTCACTTTGCCCTGCTCAACAGCCACTCCAGCCAAGTCCCTGACTGACACATTTCATTGTCCCCTTATCCTGCCCAGCCCAGTCACCAACTCAGCCAGTCCTCTGTGCAATGTGTCCTACAGCTCTGGTCAGCAGCCTCTCAGGGAGAGGGGCTGGGAGGATGGCAAAGTCCGTCGGTTTGTGGGACAGGATTCACATCATCCCATGCAGGGACTCTGTTTTAAATATATGCTTTATTCATGCATGAAAGGAATGAGAAGGGARTGTCTTTACAAACAAACTGTGACTCTGTGGGTAAGGTAAGAGCGATACTGAGAGACAGATGAAACAATGGGAAGGATTTTCAGAGGAATTGACTGACTGACTGACCCCAGACTGTGTTAAAGAACTGCAAGAGCAGAGACATGAGAGAAAGAAGAAAGGGGGGATGTGTATTAGAAGGGGGGCTTGCATTGGATGCTTTGGGGAGCCTGTGTCTCTCAAGCACCTCAGCCAATGGGGAAAGAGAGGGAACWGTGTCCAGGAAATTGGGATMAARGAGKCTGMGTCCTTTATCAATTGGAGAGACCCCATGGGAAATGCCCATGAGCTCTCCCTTYRTTCATGAATAAASGTACAGGACTCCTCTGTCTCCTTTTTGGATAGAAACCTCTGGTGTTTGTGGATTCATTTTCCTGAYATGAAKATAAATGCYACAGCCTTGTGAGTGATGGMTCATTTAGGTTGTAGCTGCTATTTTTCTCCCCTCCCATGACACAGAAAGGTGATGAAATTGGTAATGGTGGTTGTGGCCACCACTTTTTAATTCTCTCAGGTAACTGAGATGCTTCAATGGGTCTGATGCTCACAGTGGGAAGGGAGTGACAAAATAAAGGTGGGTCAAGAAAACAGAAAGGTTCCCCTTCTCTACTGTGGAGTAAAACGCCCAGAAATGTACTGGAGGACCTGGGTACCAAGAGGGCTTCCKGGAGAGGTCAGTGTCACTGAACCAGTTGAACTCGTGCAGCCAACACGTCCCTGCAGCCTGGCAGGACCCACCTGCCACTGCCACCTCCCTCTGGAACCAATGGCTTTCATGAAGCCTCATGGAGAATAGGGCTGGGAAAGTGCTGAGGCTCCTTTAAAACAGATTCTCCCACAGAATCTTCCAGAAGGAGAGGGCTTGAAACAGAACTAAAGAGTGCCATCTGCTGCAGAGAGCTGGAGCAACTTCAGGCCAGGCGAGCGAGCGGCCGGGCAGCGGCAGCGCTGGAGGTGGCACCGAGCCGGGGCAGGGGACAGACTYCTGGGGCTGCCGGGGGAGACGGGGCTGAGGGTCACTGTGGGGTCACTGCTCGCTCCATGCTGTCTCCAGGGCCTGCACTCACATCCCCTGCAGGGCCATGGATCCAGGATGTGCCGTGCTCCACACGAGGATGCTGCGGGGTCTGGAGCCCCAAGCTGTGCCCTGATGCAGCGGGAGCAGCGCTGGAGCCGAGCAGGGATGGAGGGAACACCGCAGCTTCCTCTCCTAYTGCAGTGTGCCCGTGCTGTCCTTGGCTCCAGCTCACACCCTGCTGCCCCACAGGCCGCTCGCTGAAGCCTTGAAGAGCAAGGTCCGAACTTCAGAGGGTTCTGCAGCTCACAGGGGGAAAAGTCTCAAATAGAGCAGAGCTGAGAGCAAAGGCAGCCGTTTGGGACAGCAGWGGGATGTGCTGGCTCCGGGCACAGGGACAGGCTCAGGGACTGTTCCAGKCGCTGCCTGAGCTCCACGTCCCAGCAGCAGCCCTGGCCCAGTGGCATTGTCACCGCAGTGCCACCTGCCCCTGGCACCAGCCCGCGGGTCTCCCTCCTCCCGGGGCCCGGCACCGCTGCAGGGTGTGAAACACCCGTGAAAATGCCCAACACCCGATGGCAGCGCGGRCACAGCTGTCCCCGATGTCGCCTCTCTCCAGGTTCTTTTGTCCCCGCTCTCCCCGCAGCGCCGGGCTCGGCCGGAGCGCAGCCTGCAGATGGTGCTACCGACCAGCTTTTCCCCGTTCCCAAATTCTCTGCTTTCAACCCGAGGAAAAACACCCGGGTGCGGGCAGCACGACACCCAGCGAGGGGTTCCCATCCCCTGGCAGCCCCTCCGATACGGTCACAGCTCCCTTCTCCATGAGGCTGCAGCGCTCCGCAGCAATTACAGGTTTTGGAAAAGCCATTTATCRCACCGCGGCACGGTCACTGCAGCCCAAATGATCCTGGGAATGCAGACATTGTCCTCAGCCGGCAGAGATTCACCCCACACGAGGACACCGAGCAGTCTCTGTCCTGCCCTGACCCGCTGACCACTGCCCTTGTCCATCCCTCGCCCTGGGATGCTCGGATAGCACAAGTGCTCAGAGCTGAGCAAGAGCTCTCTGTATTGTGCCCATCCCTATTAGAAGTCAGATTTAATCCTACTAAACCCATGGCGCTTTTGGAATTCCAAGGCAGGGTTGCATCTATTTTCTTCCCATCAGCACAACTTTTTATTTTTTATTAACTGAAGTCACAACCCAAAATGTTTTATAGGCAAAAAAAAAATCCACAAAGAGCAAAATGCCTCTCTTGGGTTACAAGTTTCAAAGCCGTGACCAGATCACAACTCTGATGTTCAAAAAAAAAAAAAAAAAAAAAAAAAAAAGCAAGATTCTACTCTAAGGGGAAAAAATTCTTTCAATTGCCAGCACTTGGAGGTGAAAAGCCTCCACCATTTTATTTAAAATAACTTTTCCTGAAGTATATAGGAAAATGTAGGTTCCCCAAGTGCAGCTGGAATACCTTCACACGTCAGCCAGCACAGTGGATTCCCCAGAAGCAAAGAAAATCACTGTGTTCCAAAATCCTCTTAAAACCAACGACAGCTGAAGAAGCTGAGCTGCCTTAATAAACTGGGCTGGGTTTATGGCTTTATCCTCGGAGATACCAAGTATTCCTGCTCCAGTTCAGCAGAATCCTTCAGGACAAGCTTAACTTTAAATACAGGGAGAGTTTTGTTGAAGTTAATGGCGCTGCCCAGGGGCTTAAGATTAAGCACATGCTTAAGCACTTTGCTAGGCCTGGACCCACACTGACAAAGATCAAGCTCTTAAATTATAGAGCCTGAGTGTGTGTTTAACTGTTTATGTCGAGGCTGTCAAACTTTTGGCTTCCTGCAAGAGAAATATTGCATYGGATGTGAAATCCTGAATAATTACTGGTTTGGAGAACCTAAAGACAGGGTGACTGGAAGCAGAGTCCTGTTGAGAGTAAATAGAAATGTAATAAAAACACTTTAAAACAAGTTTCCTGTGAATGTTTTATAAATAAACCCAAGGTCTGACTCTTGATGTCCACAGGAGGAAAGGGGCCCCGAGAGTTTTGGTAAAATCCTGCTCTGACAGAGTTGTTTTGCTGGGCTCAGAACCACAGAGGGCAAAGGAGAACTGAGGGAAAACACCTCAGGGAAAGCCACGGGCAGCCACAGGCTCAGGACACCACAGGCACCAGGAGGGCACTGCCAGAGAATCCCAGCATCACTAGGCTTGGGAGAGCCCCCCAGGAACATCCATCCACCCCACACTCATGTCCCCAAATGCCACATCCACACATCTGTTAAACCATTCCAGGGCTGGACAACTCTTTCCATYAAGAAATTTTCCCTCATGTCCAAGCTAAACCTCCCCTGGCTCAGCTTGAGACCATTTCTTCCTACTCTGCCACTTGTTACCAGGGAACTTTCCTCCTCCTTCATCTCATCCTCCCATCCTCCTCCTCCTCCCTCTGCACCAAGATCACTTTTTTGCTTCTCTCTTACAACCTGTGTGAAAAGCTGTGAGGAAGTAACAGTCTTGTGAAAGAAKTTTATGTAATACTTCACATAATAGAACTAAAAATGGGAGAGGAACTCTTATGAAATGCTGAAGAAGAAAAACCACTAAATTGCTAAAAAGCACCAAATGAGATTCTACTGGTGATTAGACTGCCACTGGTTTTCTTGCATCCTTTTAAAACAGTTGTGGTTTTTTTTTTTTAGATTATTTTAATTTATTTTTCTTTTATTTTCTCCAATGTACTAAAAAATAGGAAAATTATATCTGTTCAATAATGTTTTTATTTTAGTGACCTATATTACTGTTCATTTATAAACTTTGAAAGGGAATATGAGATTTGATACAGCAAAACCTGTAAGTACATTGTGAACTGTAAACAGACAAGGCTTATCTCATCTGAATAAGCAAAGTGTTCTRGAGCTGGGGTTGGCATTCTTAGAATCTTTTCAGGTGGAATAAATGGAATAATAACATGACCCAGAAAACAATTTAAATATATATGGTGTTATGGGTTTGTCAAAAATTATTCTTCGTAAACTGGGCATCAGATTTGTGGGCAGGATCYGGGTGGGCACTCTGAACCTTCTCAGCTATTGATGTACAGAAGTTCACAATTATATACGAARTATTTAAATTTAATAAAACCCGCTACACCAAAGGCATAAATCCTTTCACCAMTGGACATGACAAACATAAACCAGGTTTGACATTTCCCAAACTCTTTTCATCCCTTCCAAGCCAGGCCAGCAGCGAGGGAGGGCTGRTAACAAAACTTTTTTGTCTGCAGCTGAGGCGACCCAGGGCATTTTGTCAGCCTGGAAAACAAGCAAGACATCCGAAATCTCTGCAGAAGGCTGAGCCACGGTCATCCCTGAGAGCCTGTAACCCCAGTGCCATGCCTTTGTCTCACAGGAGAAGGGCTGGAATTATRTAAGCATGTAGAAACACTTTAAATGCAACTTTTCTGTGGCTTCATTCTCAATAAGCTTCGTAAAATGAACCCGACTAACTTTAAAAAAAAAGAATTTACAAGAGGAGAGAGGGAGACAGGAACAAGAAAGAGAATTAAAGGTAGGCAAGAAAATGTTTCTCAGGCTCTTTATGGCTGATTGAGCTAATTTACTGTGGAATRGGCAGCAGCCTATCTTTAGATAAATGCTAATGAGGACGTTAATGCTTTCTTCAGTCTGGCTGCTACTATTATGCTGAAAGGGAAGGTCAACAGCTAATAAACCCAGTTAACAAGCCATTCTGAACTTCACTTTAGCTTAACACCCTTCAAAGTTGCAGTCATTAAATCCATAGGCTATTAGGAGCTGCCCTCCTGTTTTCACTACGAGCAAAGGCAAACTTTCAGTGCAGCCATTAATTGAATTAACAGACTCTAATCCAATTTGATGTCGTGTAAATTGAAATGCACATAAGAGTGAAGATGTGTGTAAAGGAGTTCCCCCTTTTGGCGGCTCTTGTCAAACTCCTCCTGCTGTCSYTGCTCCATGAAGGGTGCTCTCATRTACATAACCCCTACCATCASCTGCTCTCTGATATGAATATGGTTTGCTGCGAGAAGACAGAGGCTGGCAAGACAGAAACACCTCATGCAGCTTATTAAACTCCTCAGCTCAGTGAGACAAAGTGGTTAGCAAGGATGTTAAAATACATTGCCACCATTGCACTGTGTTACACTGCTTTGAAGCAGTGGAATAGCACACAGGCTTGGCAGGCAGGGATCCTGGGGCAGGGAGATGGGAAGGGAAGGAGGTTGGGGGTAGAAAAGCAGGGAAGGAGAAGCCTGAGCATCTTTTGTTTGCCAGCCAGAGCCATGGTTGCCCTTTAGGCCGTGTGGAATGGAACCTATACTGTGCACAGTGGCCTTGAGCTGGGAAAGCCACACAACCATCAAAAAGCTCCGAATTTAAAAAAAAATAAATTAATTTTTAAAAAAATCGAATTTTAAGAGGGCAAAAAGTGCTTTGCTTTCTAAAGGCATGCCTTTGACTCTGTGGCTGCTCAGCCTGAGCTCAGGTGGCACAAAGCACGGGTGGAACCAGGTGGGGACACCACTCCCAGTGTTGGAAAACAGATCACTTTAAAAATTTTTGTACAAGCTCAGTCAGAGATTTTGTTCACCTTTGCCCCGGGGAAGGCATTGAAGTTTCTTTGCAGAGCATTGTCCCACCAGGTGAGGCCTGAGGAGCTTCACAGCTCAACAGAGCGAGAGTGGCACAGGAGAGAAGGGACATCAGTGACCATCAGTGACCATCAGTGACCATCAGTGACCATCAATGGCCATCGGTGACCATAAACAGAACATCAGCCCCAAACCWCCCCCCTGGCSTGGTCRRACACTCCTGGTCTGGGAAAAGAGAGATGAGGAGCAGGACCTGATCAGCATCAGAGGGGAAGAAATCCGGATCCAACAGGAACCCAAATCCTGAGAACTGCACAACATTGGACCAATGAACATTGAACCAAGGAAGTTCTCTGTGTTTGACTGGATAAAGTTTGGGAAAAAATCCTGTAAAATCCATGTGTGATGGAATGATTTTCTCTGCACACCTGGGCTGTGTGTGGATGAAATGATTTTTGTTGCACATCCTGGCCAGAAAAACATTGTGGCCCGAAAATTAAATAATGCTGTGACTATCCAATATTAAAAATGTTGTTGGATATTTTTGGTTTTCCCGCAGTTTCGGTGACACCAGCATATCCCAGAGAGCTGCCCGGTGTCACAGGGGCAGGAGAGCACCATCCTGTGACTGCCACGGCACTAAACCTGAGTGTGAACAGCTGGAAATCAGTGAATTCTCCAGCTCAGACAGGGCAGAGGAAGCTGCCGATGTTTCCACACCTCACCCTTCCTGCAGGAACTGCYAACACGAACCCTCACACCCCAAAACCCAGGACACCAGGGCCCCTTCGGCGCTGAACCCTTCACTTCACCACCCCTGCAAAGTGCATGCAGCATCACCCCTGCAAAGTTCCCATGGAATTCAGTCCTTGAGGGCAAGAACTTCTCCAGTCTCACAGAAAGAACTGTGTTACAGGCACTTGAAAATATCTAGGTTACCCATTAATCCAAATAAAACACAAAGGCGAGGAAGCTAAGACAGTTATCCACATACAAAGTACTGGCAAGAGTGAGATAAAGCTATTCTAAGCCCTACAGAGACCATTTATAATATTCCTTTAATATTGACCTGCATAATTGGCACACTACTGGAGCAGAAATCCAAGCTTCCATTATTGGAGATATGAAGATATAAAACCACATTCAAGAAGCAATAGGACATCTGGAGAGGAAAATGCATGCGTATCCAAATCATTGTGTTCTTTCAGAGACAGAAAAACACAATGGAGCTTTAGAAATAACTAAATATAGTAATTTGAGTTCAACTGTAATTAAGGAAGAGAAAAGCATGACTTCCCCCCCATCCTTTTAGGAGGCATTGTTCAACATCACAGCGATATTCAATTATTCCATATAAAGAGCATTTACTTTCTTTTCTGCGTTATTATTATATTATCCACTATTTGTATGACTGCAGAATGAGTGGTAATACAGGCCCCCAGCTGAGACTGACAGCCCCCCTCTGCTCGGCGCTGCGGAGACATATGGCACAAAAACATCCCCCAGCAGCTTTGTATTAGCACAGATAAGAAAGCCTGGAAGAAAGGGAAGGTTGGTATTTTTATTTCATGGGTGGGGAAGTGGAAGCAAACCGAGAAAAAAAGGTCCAAGGATTTTAAAATAAATTATTCCACCCAGGATTGGCTTTGTCCATCATCTGCGGGCAGGGCTGTGTGGGTCTCACTGATTTCAAGGCTTCAGCAGGAATTTAAAGCACACATCAAACAGTGCTCACCAAAGTGGAGTTTGGCCAYAGACAGAGAAATCCCCCAGCCACCCCAAGCCTGTGTGAGCCCTGGGTGCTCAGCACCAGCCTTGGACTCTGCCCCACCACCAGGACTCTGAATCCAGAGGATCCCTGGCTCAGGGACTGGCAGAGGGTGCTGCAAACCCTCCTCTGTCAGTGAAACAAATATCAAAAAGCGAGGAGTAAAACCCCAACAATACACATCAGCTGGAGCACACGTCTGTATCCTCTGTCTGCAGCAACGTTTCAGCTCTCACTGCCACAAGAAGCCCAACGCGCACCTTCAAAACGTGAATATTCTGTCACATTCAGTAATTCCTCTTTTCGACAGACACTTTTATCAGGAAGATGGCGACAAGAAGGAGGACTTTAAAAGGCTAAAGTGACAATGRTGGCAGCAGCTGACATGGGAAAAGCACATTCATTTAAAATACCATGTAGGAAAAAAAAAGAATCTCTGCAGTGTTTTCACAGTTGCTACAGACATGGACRTAAAATCAAACAGAAACTGAGGCATCCAACTCACTGCCCAGCTACACCTGCTGACCAGCAGGAGCCTCGGGGCACAGAATCTGCTTCTGTCCTTACAAGAAGGGCAGTTTGAGTGCAGATTTGTCAGCACCAGAGTCTGCAATTGCCAAATAACACAAAATAACATCCCAGTGCATGAGTCTGTGAAATGTGCGGTGACAACCATCTCTTCCTCCCTCCCAAACATCMCTGCTGATACCCAAACACCAAACCTGCCAGGTTTCGAAGGAAGGAGGAGGTAAAACCATGGAGCTTGTGTGGCTGGAGCCTCCAAACCTCATTGTGGGGAAAGGCAGTGCCAGACACTCAACCCCCAACTCCCAGAGAAGGAGTTTTCCTTGTCCCCCGGGTGTCAGTCCCAGGAAAACAGCATCAATATTAACAGAAGGCAAAARGATGCAAGAAACCCTGCTGAGTGTACACCACTGGGAGGTACAGAAGCTCACACTGGGGAAAATGGGGGTAATTAATGGATCTTTGTGAATTTTGTGTATTGTGGTCATTTTCACCCACGAATCTTAGAATACATTTCAAATGTAGTCCAACCTCAGACAAAAAAAAACCCCAAACCCAAACCATATTGTTGTAGCATTCTTATATCTACATGGAAGTGAAAAGAGATTTGGAAATGAAGAAAAACATGGAACAATACCCAAAGAATAGACTCTCTTAGCATGATAAAATCCAGTGGCTGCAAGCAGAAGTGAGAAAAAAAGTTGGGCTATAAATAGGATGCTAATTTTTAACTGTGAGGGTAATTAACCACTAGAACAACTTCCTAAGGACTGCAGTGGTTTCTCAATTACAGGCAATTCAAAGTGAAGACCAGATTTATTTATTTTAAAGATATGCTCGAAGAGGAATTAATTACATCAACTCCTGCTTCCCAAGTGCTGCAGAAGCTCACTCAAAATGATCCACATGATCTTTTCTGGCATTCTGCTCTTGGATCACTCTGGACAGTAATCCAGAGCAAATGGGGGCACCCACAAGGAAATGCAATCACAATTGCATTGGTGCTGGCATGAAGATACCACCCCTGCTCACAAAAGGGTCACYATCCAAACTGAGCATCAACAAGGGGAAAACAGTCCTTGGATGATAATTTACCTACCAGGGGTGCAGTGTTCAAATTCATCTTCACAGTGACAGAGAATAGAAAGCAGATGGGGCAGCACCAACTCAAAATGTAATTATTTTGTAAAAGGCAAAGCCATAAAATCCCTTTTAGCATACAAGACACRTATGAAGGTCTCCATCCTTTTTGGGGGCAGGTTTCTCGGGCTTTGCTTCGTTTCCTATTCCTACACAGAGTTGTTACTCTCTTCCCACATCTCAGAATGTTGTTAACTCACAGACCCAAGTTCACCTTGATGCAGTGGAACATGGRAAATTATCAAAGAACTTAYATTTTTGRGRGAAAGAAATWGATGCCTGATCTGGACTTACCTAAAACAGAGGYTGRACAAAATTAAAAWAATAAAAAGCAGTTCTGTTCATTGCAGGGCCTTCAGGKSCATTCAGGGCAGTCCCAGCCCACCCAGGGGCTGCACCCACAATGGACAATGGCTCACGGGTTTTTACCCTTTCTCACTTTTGTCCATTTGCACATGGGGGCTGAATCCTCCAATTGCAGCTGCAGCCAATGCAGTCAAAAACTCCAACTTGGCTCCCCCCAATTCTCTGTTGTTTCCATCTCTTGGGGCCTGGCACAGGGAGGTGTCCTTGAGTTTGGGGCTGCAGAGGAATTGTTTTGTGTAAAAATGGGAGAGCAGGAGCTCAGCACTGTCTGTGGAGTCTGGAGTTAAACACTGAAGAATTCTACTGTTACAGATACATGGAAATGGAGAAACTGAAATCCTAAGGCATCAGAATAACTGGGTAAAAGATGGAGTTCAATAAATGCCCACGCTATGGTTATGGGCCCCTGCTGGAAACATCTCCCCTTTCCTGTGCCATCCCTCGGGGATGCAGCAGCCCCCAGGCTGTCCTACAGATGGAGGGCGTGCAGTAGCTGGTTTGGTTGTTGTTATTAAATAGCAACAACTTTATTAACAGCATTCAAACAGCAGCAGGAGCATCTCCAGATGGATGTGGCTCACACACTGCACACACACGGCAGACTACAGGACTACAGGACCCCAAAACTGAAACCTTCAATCCCAAACACTTCCCTGCAGCTCCTGTGATGCTTTCAGAAGCTCTGTAATGGCCCAGAGGSTGCTGCTCGTGCAGCCCCTCCCCACCAAGGCAGGCAGCAGCTGAAGGGCTCCCCGACAACATGCCAAGGCATTCTGTTTGCATTGCCATTGTCACTTGATGTAATAAGTGTTGATCTGAATTCACTAAACATTTGTGTCAATTTGCCACTCGGTTTGGTTTAGTTTTCAAGGCATTTCTGCTGCATTAAAAAAATGGCATCAAGCTATAAATGAATTAGTCAGTTTACAAACTGAAGATACATTATTATCTTTCCAGCTCTCTTCTGAACTGCATGTTCACATTCTTTTCAGTTGTGTGTGAGGAACAATATTTACCATTAAAATGTAACTTTCAGGAGCTCAGAGGAAAGCCCAGAGCATTCCAAAGTGCATTATGGGCTGTATTTATAGGAGCTGTCTWGCCTTTTAATGGGTTCTTGAATGATTTGCTTAGGTGTTTACTTTCCCTAAAAGCAGTTTATAACCTCTGCTCTTGTCTCTGAAGTCCCTCTTAAATCATTCTGAGAATCCTGCACAGGGCAGTGAGAGGGGATGACTGCAGCTCTGGGTTTGCCCTCCGGGCTGTGCAGATCTGCTGTCACACAAATAGGCCAGGGCTGACCTCGATATGGGGCCGTGTAATTCCCTGGGGCCGTGTAATTCCCAGACAGACTCAGCCCCGTAATCCCCGGTGGAGCCACTTCACTTTCACTGCGTTCCGTGGGTGTGCGGTGCTGTGTTTCACAAGCCTGGACTGCACAGAAAACCATCCAGCAAAGTCAAATATTGGATATTTCCTCCCAACCTCYAGCAGATGCTTTTCCCATCATGTTTTTTGGGTGTGGCATGTTTCCTTCTGGCATCAGCAAGAAGAGTTTGGGGCTGCTCCTCTTCCCAGTTCCCTCTCCCCCATCCATTTAGAGGGAGAATCTGGCAGTGGCACTGCTGCCTCTGTAATCTATCACCTCGAGGCCCTTTCRTATATCAATGTTTGACTGCTTTCTATGTAAAACAGGTCATTAAGTTAATCAGAAATTGACTACTACTACAAACACCTTTTGAATAAGGTCAAATTAAGATAAAAGTCCTTGCTCTTTTCGTCTCTCAGCAACAAAGACTATAACCAGGCTGCTAAACCCACCATTAATGTCAGTGTGCAGATTAAATGTCATTAAAGGCAATTTGTCACTTACATACACACTTATCTCAATCTAATAATTAGCAAAAGGTCAGGCAGATAAACCTGTGTATTTCAGTCCACAATAAATTCCAGCTGCAGGAAATGACAAAATAAAAGTTTAACCATACATACACGTATTTGTGTTTGAAATATATGTGCATAATTAAATCCAGGAGACAAGAATAATCTCTGATAAAGACCTGACCGGTTTCAAGCCCCACTCTGGCACTTTGCTGAAGCTGTGAGGAAGCCAAATGGATGATCATGGATCACAGTAATCACCCAAAGGAGCAGAGCAGCCCCTGCTTGTGTGTGACCCCGCTGAAGGTGCCCAATTCCAATGTGTGCCAGGCTGGATACAGAACCATGGGATATCCTTCTGTGGAAAAGGATAAACTTCAAATCTCTCAACAGCCAAAAAACTCACACTCCAAAACTGGTAACGTTACCAGCACCTGAGTCCACTCTGCCATCGGATCCTTTCCAGCTTTCCCCATCCAAGTGCACAAATTCCTAAACCCAATCCGTGTTCACAGACTGTGCTCCCACTGAATATTTCAGACTTTCCTGACTCCAGTGACAATTAACAACACTTTTTTGGTTCCTTCCTGTGAGGATACAGCTGGGATGTGTATATTGGCAGCTAAATAACATACAGAGGCAGAGCAGTATTTTTCAAAGACATTTTAAATTACTCTGGTCACGTTTTGTTTGTTTTATTTCAAGCTGGCAGCACTTAGCCCATCTTCCATGTCCAGGTAGGTATTTCATATGGCAGTGCAGTGGCAAATTGTCAGCATTCAGCCTCTCCCTCTGCTCCTAACAGAGCAGGGACAGTTGGTTAACTYAGGATGATGATGTGTTGTTTTAATCATTCATAGCAAAGAAAGATGGTTTCAAGGAATGAGACAATTTACCGAGCTTCTTGTCACAAAGGTACTTCATGATTAATGGAAAGTAGATGTGCGAAACAATATATTACAGCAAAACAGGAGTTTTATGTCTCTTAGGTGGAGAAATTTTTGGATACCTTATATGTAAAAAAAATAATAAATCACAGCAAGCATCATTTTTAAAAGTGATGACAAATTCTTCTCAGCACAGCTTTGTTTGTGATTTTTTTTTTTTTTTTGTGCAAGGTTTACTTAGGGATGGGACACAGCCTTAAAGAATAACTCAACCCACTGTTTACAGAGAGAGCTGTCTGAGAGTCATCAATCACRCCCAAAGCCTCGCTGGGTGGAAAACTCTGCCCATCCATTATTCATGTGCTGCACCACACACCCCCCAAAAGGTAAACAATTAAAACAGAAAACACAGAGGATGGTAGGGGATGGAAACAATGTCAACTTCAGATTACAAGAGGGAATCTGAGAAGAAAATATAAAGAGTGGAGTGGAAGGGCTGACTGCTGGCTAAGGAGAGCAGGGAACCGATCCCAAAAACAAACCCCATCCACAGGTGGGCTCTCATCCCAAATCTTCTTCATGTCCATACAGAAGATGCTATTCCTATACAGCATCACWGCAAAATATCCCCCAATATTCCAAAAGCAGATGAAAAATGCTATTTGAAAAGAATGAACCACAAACACAGCTGCTTGAGCACTGTCGAGTCCATTTAACTTCAGGCTTTGTCCACACTGTGGAAAGCAAACCCATCTGTCCCACTTCTCATGGCGTGACAGGAAGACTCTTTTGGCTGGAGCAGCTGAAAGCTGCAGGAAAAGGTCCTGGGTTTCACGAGAAGCTGGTGATTTTGGACTTCTCAGGAGTTTGGTACATTTTATCAGAGGATGGACCTCAGCATCAGCACTACAAAGCAAACACCTGAAGGGGACTGCGCTCACAGCCCCAACAGCTCTTGCAAACTGAGGTTGGAAAAATGTCCGAAACCTCTCTCCCTGCTTTCTTCCCTATGCAAGTGCATTGACATTCATCACCTGCACAGCTGATCTGCAGGAGGCTGAGCTGAGGAAGCACAAATTATTTTTATCTGATGTTGGCTTTTCAAGATCATCTCTGAACTGGGTTCTCAGAGTCCCCACCAAGACAGATGTGCAGGTATTGATGCCTGATCCTAAACCAGAGGCTGGACAAAATTCAGAGAATCCAAAGCTGTTCTGTTCATTGCAGGGCCTTCAGGTGCATTCAGGGCAGTCCCAGCCCACCCAGGGGCTGCACCCACAATGGACAATGGCTCACGAGTTTTTCACCCTTTCTCACTTTTGTCCATTTGCACATCGGGGCTGAATCCTCCAATTGCAGCTGCAGCCAATGCAGTCAAAAACTCCAACTTGGCTCCCCCAATTCTCTGTTGTTTCCATCTCTTGGGRCCTGGCACAGGGAGGTGTCCTTGAGTTTGGGGCTGCAGAGGAATTGTTTTGTGTAAAAATGGGAGAGCAGGAGCTCAGCACTGTCTGTGGAGTCTGGAGTTAAACACTGAAGAATCATAGGGTTACAGAGACATGGAAATGGAGAAGCTGAAATCCTGAGGCACTGGTATCAGTGTCCCCTCTGTGTCCAAATACATGTCCTCCCCAGATTCTCCCACTCTCTACTAATGTGAGGAAGAAAACGAAGCACGTGCTGCCTACAGGGTCACATGGAAAAGATTCATCCTTCAGCCTGAGCTCCAGACCATGCGCCCCAGAGCCAGGGAAGAGCTCCAGTGACTGAAGGTGGATTCAGGATAATTCCACAGCCCTCGGTAATGAACTGTTCCACCCAGCACAAAGAGGAGGAGGCGGTGTCCTGGCTGACACTGACATTATCATTTGCTCACTATGGGTTTATAGCCACAAAGGAGGATTTCTTTTCTCCTTTTCTAAKCAGTGAAGGTCACACTGAAGCAGCTCTGACTCTGCTTCACTCTCACTGCTCTGCCTGAGAGTCCCAGTGCCTGGGGAAGGTCAGGAGCCTGTGAGAACAATGTGCTGCCCCACAGCTGTGGTCAGGACTGCTATGTTTAAAGGTTACAGTGATTAAGCACTGTGATTAATTTAGTCTCAGCAGAATCAATTCCACTCAACTACTAATCTAATTTACATCCTGGAGAGGACTCTGCTCTTCCCTGGTCGGCGTGGGTTTGAATTTAGATTCATTTTTTCCCCTAAGAAGTAGTTTGGAGGGATCACGCTGCAATTAGCAAATGTTTTGACAAAGCTAATGGGAGAGTTCTGTCTCCGTGTGGCTGCTTCCYGTCATCTGCCCTTTCACACTCCACTGTCAGCTCCCAAACCCCGAGTGTGGAGCTGGATTAAAGGATCACCTACAGGGGAGCATTTTGGGGTCACCACCCYGCTGTACCTGCCCCATGGCAGCCAAACCACTGCCCAGAGCTTGGCTCAAAACGCCTGGACAGCAGCAAAAGCAGCACGGGGGCAGCCAGGGTGGGGGATTCTGCCCCTCTGTCCTGCAGCTGTGACACTCCACTTGGAGTCCTGGCTCCAGCTCTKGGGTCCTCAGCATGAGAAGGATGTGGAGTTGCTGGAGCAAGTCCAGGAGTCCACGAAAGGGCTCCAGGAGAGATGGAGAAGGACTGGGGACAAGGGCTGGAGGGACAGGGAATGGCTACCCAATGCCAGAGCGCAAGGATGGATGGGATATTGGGCAGGAATTGTTCCCTGTGAGGGTGCAGAGGCCCTGGCACAGGGTGCCCAGAGCAGCTGTGGCTGCCCCTGGATCCCTGGCAGTGCCCAAGGCCAGGCTGGACATTGGGGCTGGGAGCAGCCTGGGACAGTGGGAGGTGTCCCTGCCMTGGGARGGGGRTGAAATGAGATGAGCTTTAAGGTCCCTTCCAACCCAAACCAGTCTGGGAAYTTTCYCCAACTGAACARGRTCSCTCRGGAAAGATTTAKTCCTAAATAAYAAGATAGGTTTGTCAGACTCAAAAAAGTGACGAATATTACCCAGGGGGTGCAAGAGCAGCAAATGCAGGACAAATGTAGGCAGATGGATCTACTAAAGCAGAATTTGGGTAGCCATGGAGAGGAAGAAGGGATAGAGAGTGAATTCCCCATTAAAAACAAACCATGGGACTCTACATGTCAGCATGTATTGAGTAATAGGCAAATTATATCATTATATTCTGAAAAATCAATATTATTATATTCTGAAAAAWTATAGTCTAATTCAGAGGTGGGCACAAGACAGATCTCAATGCCACTCAGACAAATCTTTAAGTTGAACAATCTACAGCTCTCAGGACTGGTAGGGACACATGATCTTGAGAGAAATCCCATTCAGGAGACAATATGAAGAAATTACTTTAAAAGTAGTTTTTGGTTAGTGTGTGACTGGGAGTCACTGGAACATRCATACCTGCTAATTCCTAGTTTTCTTTCTGAACAGCAATTTCCAAAATGTATCAAGAGCTTCACTACTTTAATGGCAAAAAATCATGTGTCTCCTCTGAGCAGACCAGGGAAGAAATAATTGCACCCTAAACCTACAGTGGATTTGCTCCACAACAATTGATACAACATTAGGATAGCAGCCAGAGCAACCTGAACCCTCCCAGAACACCCCTGCTGAGCATCTTTCTTGTTACCTCCTTCACCTTCCTGCAGAAATACCCTAAATTATGGATACATCCCAGGAACCTGATCTGCAGCGCGCCTGGCGCATCCCGATCCCCATCRAGGCTCCCTTTCCACCCCAGAGCTCCTGTGTTTTGTCAATTCCAGCCAAGCACAGCTTCAAATATTTAGCTTAACTCGATCTTCCGAGCTGCAGGAGAGAAAAGGCAGAGTTCCCTAACACCGTTTGTTGAACAAACAATGGATCCCAGTGGAGGATGGCGACGGCCGCCCGTGGCAGATGCCCACGGTGACAGCTCCGTCACTTGGCAGGCGCGGCAGCGCACAGGGGGGACGGTTCCTCTGATTCCTCCATCAACCGATGTGACTGAGTGACCTTTTCCAGCCTCGGCAGCTGCCTCCCTCCTTTACTCAGTCATGGCAGGAAATCAGTCCCTTTGGGGAAACCGTGCCCTTTCAGTAATTTGAAATGACCGCCGTTGTCATTAGGCCTTGTTTGCTCGATCTGCTCTGGAGCAGCGGCAGATCCTCGGCCGGAGCACGCGGCTGGCGCGCAGGATGGAAGCTCCTTGGGAATGCTCAGGAATTCCTCCTGGTCAACATTTCACCTGCCTGAYGGGGTTTCAAAGCAGTGACAGACCCTGGATCGGGGGATGTGCCCGCTCACCTCTGTGTTTTCAGCAGAGAGGAGCAAAGTGCGGTGCRRTAAAAAATGGGATGTGCTCGTGAAGAATGGGATGTGCTTGTGCAGTTCTACAGCCACCATTTGTTCTTCACGGCAGGGAGAGAGAAATGCCCTCCATTAATAACACTGACATAGTCAGGGGGTTTCAGGCAGCTTTGCCACGAGCCTGCTGTGCACCCCTGCTCGTTTATCAGGCTGGCTGTGGCTGCAGGCACGGGGAGACTGCCAAGGCCCTCGCTGCACCCCAGCCATTAGAGAAGGCAAGTTAAAAAAAATAGCATAAACAGAAGTTCCATGCCATRAGCAGTCACTTTGGAATTGCAGTAAATCTGCTGCTGCTCAGTCTTCTCCATGCCTGCTTTCCACACACATCTGAGCAATTGAGTCTTACCAGCACAACTGCCTAAGAAAAATGAATTTCAAAGTTACTCCCATATTAAAAGAATCATTATTTAAATCTTAACAGAATTGCTTTTGCTGAGAAATCACATCTACGCAGCTAATCACAGCACAGATTTATTTTTGGCACAAGGACTGCCTGTCTTTAGGTATTACCCTGGCTTGCTCTATGGCTCTACTCTGTGAGCCCCTTCCACCCCCAATAAATTGCAATGAATTTCCTCAGGGCTGCCTCACATGCTGTGCTTCTATAAACACGCACAGCCACAGAGCTGTCCTACATGMCAACACATCTATAACATGACAAGTGGAATTTTAATATCTGTGATAAACTCACAGATTAAAAATAAAAAAAAAGTTATTAAAGTTCAAGCAACAAAGAGGAAATTGCAATTCCTTTGTGTATGCTCAGGCTAAGGTGAAAAAATAGGCTAAAATTATTCCATATATTCTTCCTGTAAATCATTCCCTGCACTCTAGCAGAGAAAACTCTGTTTAGTGGGACAGGAAGGTAATTGCAGGGCCACAGGAATAAGATGGGAGATCACAAGGGTGGCAGAGGGAGAGAAGAGCCAGAGGAACGTGAGGCGCCCTGGCTCTGCCCTGGCCAAAGCAGACTCAGCCATTGCTCTGAATCCCACAGCTCCAGGTGCCCCAAACAATTCCATTCCCAAAGTGGGATTTGTGTTTAGTTCCTGTAACCRATAAATGCATTTCCTTCTGTGCATTTGACATGACAATGGCTAAAGGTGCCCAGCGCCCCGTGTCCACCCAGGCTGGGCTGGGTTTGAGCCACTTCAGAGTCATTCCTGCTTCAACCACAGCCTCCTGTGAGCCATCAGGCTGCTTCACAGGACAAGAGATTGAAGCTGCAATGGCCCAGATGAGAGGGACAGATGAGAGATGAGAGATTTCTCATGCAGAAAAGCAGCTGAGAATTTCTGAGCACGAAGCGTGGATGGTGCTCAGAGCTGCCAGAACCAGGGCTGTACCTTGCCATTATCGAGGGATTACAGGACCCTCTGCACAGCTGCTGAGCCTGCCAAGGCCCACGAATGCCAGCCAAAATCCCACACACGCTGCTAAAATCTTCAGGGGGTTTTACAAGACAAATTTCAATAATCCTTTTAAGTGCTTCTTTAGAAATGAGCACGAATTTGCCAAATCCAGGGTAGCTTATTCTTCTTAAATTCATAACACAGCTAACTGGGGCTACGTGCCTTACAAGAAACTCTGAGTGCTCCCTTGAATAAATGYTCCAGAATTTTAATATTCCCTGATTACTTGGTAGAAGAATCTGGGCTGGAAATCTTGGTATTGAAGACAGCAGGAATGGTAGTGTGTTTCCTGACTTTGATCAAACAGAAAAAAAACAAGGATATTGATGAACAAGGATTACACTCAAATKCAGTGTTCCCACCTCTTCAAGGAAACCATTAGCACTGATTAACTTTGCAGARCAGAAAAGTCTAGAAACACCAGAAAGCAGTTATCCGTGAGGTGAATAATTTTTTTCTGATTCTATTTTGAATTAATAAATGGAAGAGTAGGGGGAAAAGGAAAATATTGTTTCATCAGGCACCAGGAGGGATTCTGAACAGATGAAGGAGAGAAGAGACCTAGAAAAATAAGGTGGAACAAAAAGGGAGGCAAAGGATAAAAAAAAAAATTAAAAAGGAAAATTAGTTGATAGAATTTGTTAAACTAAAGGAGGAAGTTAAAAGAAAGAAACCTCAGAACATATGATTCTGTGTGCCCTCCCTGCTCACAGCTGGTCCTCCTTGTCCCCACTGCCAACACACTCAAAACCACACAAAACCAGACAAAAACATACAAAACCACAAAAAAMCCACACATGTATTTGATACACAATAAAGCAAACAGGCCCAACCCTTGCAGTCAAGTGCAGAATAACTTCTAGCACAGATCTGTATTTCTTTGAGAGTGAAGTCTGGTTTAGGATGGTGGCACATGCCCTAATCTGGACATTAAATCCCCAACAGGAGATCTTGACTCCCACATGCAGAAATCCTGTATCTGCTCAAAGTGAATTTTCTGTTTTCCATTTGATCTCTGGATACAGATTGCCCAGCTCACTGTTTTCATTTCTCTTTCATTTCAATCTTCTGCCTGTCCCTACAGAAACAGCTGGGGCTGGAACCTCCTATCACATTTCCAGCATAGGTGAAAAAAAMCAGAAAAGGTGGGTTGGATTACAAGAAAAAAAAACCTAAAAAAAAGACAAATATAAGGAAGGAGCCCTGTGGGTGCCCTTAAGAAGCAAACCAGGGTCCAGAGATGGGAAGCAAAGGGGAAGTTTCAAAGCTCTCCAGCCATGAGATTTCCAATAACATCACTGACCTGACSCTGCGGGGCTCCCAAAGCTCTGATTTTGCTGCTGACAGCTGGAGACTGCAGCGCTGGTGGCTGAGCTGAGAAAATGTGCTCTGGGAGGTCTCCAAGACAGGCAGGAAGGGAAAATAACCAGGCAGCCCCATGGTGTCACTTTTACAGTTGCTCCTGTGACAGCAGCCACGCTCTCATCCATGGCACTCGGTAAACAACTCAGAGCAAATGTTCCTCTGGCTGAGGGAAGAGGATGCTCTTTTCTGCACAAACACAATGAAAAGGCAAACAAGGGACAGAAAACAGGATGGSTCAGTGCTGCCTGTCATCTTCCAATTACACCTATTGCTCTGGAGGTGACAGCACCAATAAACGTGCAGCACAGCGCCAATAAAAAAAAATACATCTTCACTCTGTGATGGTATTTTCTGAAGGAAATAGAGAAACATCCAAGGTACCATTAAATAAACAGCACTCGTTACAAAAATGGGCTCAACCCCACAAACCACAGATCTCGTAATCAAAAGGACATTGCCACTGTGTTTTTAATATTAATTATGCATATTGATACCTGAAAAACTAGACTGTTAGGATTTAATTTCCCATTTAAAATTCATTTTAATGCAGTATTCTCTCATCAAAAAAGTTTCAATGATGCTCTGCAACAAAAGAACAAAGTTTTGATCCCTCACTTAGATTGGTGAAAATCTTTGAATGGTTTAAGTTGGAAAGGACCCTAAAGCCCATCCAGTGCCACCCCTGCCATGGGCAGGGACACTTTCCACTGTCCCAGGCTGCTCCCAGCCCCAGTGTCCAGCCTGGCCTTGGGCACTGCCAGGGATCCAGGGGCAGCCACAGCTGCTCTGGGCACCCTGTGCCAGGGCCTCCCCACCCTCACAGGGAACAATTCCTCCTCAATATCCCATCCATCCCTGCTCTCTGGCAGTGGTAAGCCATTCCTTGTGTCCTGGCACTCCAGGACATTGTAAATCCTCTCCATCTTTCCTGTAAGTTTCCTTCAGGCCCTGCACAGTCACACTGGGCTCACCCCAAAGCTTCTCCTCTCCAGCTGAACATTCCCAGCTCTCCCAGCCTTCCCTCCCAGCAGAGCTGCTCCATCCCTCTGCCCATCCTGGAGCCTCCTCTGGGCTCCTCCAGCAGCTCCAGGTCCCTCCTGTGCTYCAGGGCTGGGRCAGCTYTGCAGTGAGGACTCAGCTGGGCACAGGAGCAGAATCCCCTCCCTAAAAGGACTGGAACACACCCATCCCAGCTCCTGGTGCAGGCATCCCATCTCTCACCCCCATTCTAGCATCTTGGCTGCTCAGGATTCATTAATTTCACCAATTCTTCCTACATTTGACCCAGCTTTATTTGCTCATTTTAACTCTGGAGGTGGGACTAGGAGCAAAGTTTGCACTACAAAAGAAACCCCACCAGGGGCTGGTCACTAAGTTGCCTCTCCCAGATGAACCCAGACTGCTCTGCYCTGGTGGGGAAGGCAGGGATGTGCTGGGATCTGCTCCTCTGCAGTTTCCAGACCTCCAGGTATGGCCAGCAATCCTCAAAAGCTCCCAGCCCTCAGCAATACAGGGCCATCAGAAGGGTCACCACATTCCACCGCTACAGAGCAGGTGGAAATCAAAGGCAATAAAGTAATTGCATTAATTAATAAAGTGTTAAATACMACCATTTTATGAGATACCAGAAGTCATCTTCATTCCCTTCCACATGCAGCTGCACTGGAATTATTTGTAACAGTCCAGGTTTGTATCCCAGGAACACAAAGCAAAAATGTGCTTTTGTGCTGCARTGCCACATTGGAAGGGGACAAAAAGCCCTCTAATTGCTATAAAGCTGCATCAAATTTTCACACAAACAGAGAAATCTTACAGAACCACAGCCAATATGCTGGAATCCCTGAGACAGGGATGCAGAAGGCTTCTGGAAATGTTTGTAACTGCAGCTCCACAGAGCATTTTCAAAGCATGTCAGAACACAAGAGGAGGATTAAGTTCCTTACGCTGCCACCTCCTCCTCCTCCTTGCAGGGATGACACTGCTAACAGGATAAAGTGAGTGACAGGGTTATATGATCATTACATAAAGGTAGTACACATGCAAAATCCTCAGAACACGGAAAAAAAAATTATCAAAGAGGTTGCACCATCTGTCTGTGGAGAAAAAAACAACAGCTGGTGCAAGGAGCCGCAAGATGCCAGCCTTGCGAGTGACAAGATGGGAAATGACAGGAAACAGCTTTTCACTCTTCCAACAGCAAAAGAAACGTACAGCCCGTGTTCTCGTGTTTGAAAACCTCCAGATGCTGCCCTCTTCTCACATTTCCATATCTTTGTTCATGCAACATCTGAAAGCTTTTCTATTTTTACAGAGGGAGGGGAAGAAAGCACAAAGCCATCAAATGTATATATGGGTTTTTTTCCTTGCAAGAGGATGTTGAATGAATTTTAATCATGATCATGAGAAGAAAGAAAAAGAAAAATCAGCAGTATTTGATGTGAGAAACCTTTGAAATTTTCTCCTCCTCAGAAGAAATTGCAATGTTTGGCCTTTATAAAGGTTGTGTATGATAAATATTAGCTTATTCTGGGACTGATTAGGCCTAGGTTGATTYAAGACAATGCTAAGGGTCACCACAAATGAGAACATCATGGAATCCCAGGATGGTTTGGGTTGGAAAGGATTCTCTGGTTCCAAGCCCCTGCCATGGGCAGGGACAGCTTCCAGTAGGACCCCCCTGAATGGGMAACAAATCCCTGGGGCCAGGGTTTCAAACACACCAGGATGTGGCCCTGGGCTGACTGTCCCAACCCTCCCTGTCTGTGCAAAGAGTTTCACCAACACCGAGCTGCACATCCAAGGAAGAGACAACACCAGAAACCATCCCACAAAATCCACACCCTCACTGGCTGTTCTGAGCTGGGAGCGAGTGACACATCCTGGGAGGTGACTGCCAGGTCTGACCCCGTGTGACCCCACAGACAGGGCGTGGTTTACCACTGATACATGTCAGCATGGACTTCACACGCCAGTGGATGCGGGGGGAACGTGTCAGGTGTCAGCCCTTTAATATCTCACACATCACACAGCCCCTTAGCATCTCTCCACATCACACAGACAATACAAACAGGAGACCAAAATCTTCATGAGTCCTCCATGAAATGCCTCCCAGCTGCTACCTCAACATCTCTTATAGCAGCTACTCCCTGGATTCTTCATCCCAGCAGGAGATCATTAGGCTCTCAGAAATGCTCCTCAGCTGGGATCTGAATGTCTCCTCTTACAGCTCTTTTACCTTTTTCTAATTGGTTCACACACAGTTCACATTCCCTCATTCACATGGCTTTCTTCCTCTCAAAGTTGTTTATCTATAACACTCAAGGCCACAGTGAGAGGCTGCCAGCAGTCTCACTCTGGCTTCCCACAGATACACACTTGGGCATGGAGAACACACTGAAAAGTCTGTGCCCCACGCAGAAACCCCTGCCATGGGGTGACCCCAAAGGCAGAGCAGAGTGGGGTCCTCACACCCGAGGCAGGAACGGGGAAGGGGGTTCCCAGCACMAAGCTCACTGTGAGGCCAACACGGATCTGCGGATCAGGGGGTGGATCTGCACAGCCTGAGACTGATGAGTTCTGCCTCCCCAGACAGATTAGTCCTTGGCTCATCCAAGTGTTTTGCAGCAGGGAGATAAAGCAGGATTACTCACTTCGATCGGAACTGAGYGAGAGGAAAGGTATCTGCCCACAGCAAAGCAATATTCCAGTGCCAGATCCCAGCAGGAATCACAGCCTCATCCTAACAACCACCCTGGAGGAACACYCAGTGTCTCACTCTGGGGCTCACCTTTCACCCTGCATCAACAAAACCCTGCCTTCCTGGGTTGTTTTTTTCTTCCTATTCTGATAAAAATTGGAGATCACTGCTGAGATTTTTTGTGTTGCRTGCCAAAAAGGCTCTGTCAGAGTCCAGAGTAAGACAACAGTGCACAGATCACTGAGATAGCAGCCCAGGTGCTGGTGGAAAATCCAGGTGGAGCCGGTCTAAGATGCTCCAGAGGCAGGATGGGTGTGGAGGAGGCAGAAAACCAGCCTTGCTTTCCTCACCTGACCCTTGAGCTTTTCCCAGCTAATCCTTCCCACTGCAGCAGTTGGATTTTTGAGCCAGCAGCGAGGTTCCCAAAAGCCATCATGGCACGAGCACCAGCTCGTGCAGAGCAAGTGGAATCATAAAAAACCACTTTGAGCATCATCAAGCTTAGAGRGAATTTACAAGGTGCTGTTTATTTCTACCTTTGATTCTCTACATGGTCTCTACAGATCAGAGTACTTAGAAAACATAATTATTTTAATTAGGAGTAATTCAATTAGAATATCTCATTGCCAATAACATTGCTAATAAGAAACGAACACACTTGACTTTTTTTTTTTTTTTTTTTTTTTTAATTTTAATCTTACCTTTGGGGACTCTCTGAACACTTTACAGATGTGGAAATCCTGCTTTGATGTTGCATGTCTAATTTTTTTCTCCTGTAGGGTCTGATTCAGTGTGTACTTAAGTCCACTCAGCTCTTTCCTGTGCTTCCACAGGGCACAAGACTATGCTTTTCCCCAGGATTGTGTTTTTTTTCCCAGGACTGTGCTGCTCCCCAGGACTGTGTTGTTCCACACTGCTTTGGGCCAGGAGGGACATGTGCTCTAACACCCGTGCAGGAGAGCAGTAAAATGAGCACCCTGAAAATGATGATGCCAAGTAGGTCTGGTGGAGTGACCAGGTCAGTAAAAGGGTAAAAACCACCCCATGGAGATCCCTTTGCTGATGGGTGTTTGCCARTGCCTTCAGGAATGAGCTCTAGGCCTCCTCAGTGAGTCCATCTGTCCGAGGTTCTTTGGAAGGTGCACCCATCCAGTCYGTGCTCTGTTCCCATCTCCAGGAGCTGTTAAACCAGCTGGGGCAGTGCTCTTTATCCTCAGCATCASCCAGYCCTGATCACACCCTCCGGGGGMCATCTCTGCTCATGGGCCATCCAGGGCTCTGGCAATGACTCCTGCAATTCCATCATCCCATTGGGAGATGCCCCGGCCAGACAGGAGGAACTGCACATCCCTACTGGCACAGAAACTGAGGCTCTGCAACACTGGGACACTGCTGCCACTGCATTCCCAGAGGAGAGGAGCTCCAGAAGCACCCCTGGAGCTGCAGAGACGGACTCGACCTGTCCTCAGGATCAGCGCTTGGACGAGAGCACATCCATCACTGCAACGGGGCTGCAGCCACCACCCTGCCCAACAGGGTGTCAGGCTGTGTTCTGACTCTGTCAGTTCAAGCTGTTGTTGTTTGTTTACCTTGTTATACAAACCAGTAAAAAAACTGTTATTCCCTTTCCCCCATATCTTTGCCTGAAAGCCCTGTGATTTCAAAGTTATAATAATTAAGAGGGGAGGGGGGTCATATTCACTGCTTCAAGGGAGGTCCCCACCTTCATTGAAAAACATCTGTCTTTCAAACCAAGACCCCATCACAGTGAGTGACAGCAGTAATTGAAGTATTTTCCTCTAAGAGCACAAGCCAGGCCAGTGTGAGAACAGGCACTCTGCAGTATCCAACCCTGTGCACAATGTTTGCTGAAGCAGTCCCTGGGAGTGGCTGCAGCACTGCTCGGGTCAGGGGACAGCGCTCAGTGAGTCCCAACCGTAACCAGAGCTTCTTTGTCCCCAAGGAGATGGGCACCCTGGGGTGACAGAGCTCAACTGCACCTCTCACCAGGCACCCTGGCTGCATCAGGAGCCACCATCCCAGCACCCAGGTGACCCCTCAGTGACACAGATCCACCTGGGCTCACCCAGTCTGTGCTGGAATGGCTGGGATGCCCTTCCCAGTGCTCATCCTGCAGCCACCCGGGGCAGCCACRGGCTGGTGTTAATCACAGCCACTGAGAATCAACAATTTGAGATCTGTGCTCACATTTGTGCACCCTTAATGCCAACAGAACCCACACAGATGTAGAATATTTTACAATTTCTGTCCATTTTCTCTGTGATGCAGCCAGCAGGACTCTGAGAAGCTCATCTTGGCAAGCAGAGCTCGGCTGAGCTGTGGACAATTAGCTGCTTTACCCAGTCCATGCTCATCCTCTTAACCAGCAGCCAAAGAATATTTTAATGCTGATCTGTCTCAGCCCCAATTGTGACACTCTCCTAGCACAGTACAGCTTGTTTTAGATTGCAGTGAACAATGAAGGGTCCTGTTATCCAAGGGTGGTACTTGAAAGCATATCTGCAAGAACAGATCTCATTATTTTAATTAAAAGCTTCCACGTATTATTTTCTGAGCTAACAAATACGGCCATAGTTGTAATTATGGAATCACCAAATATAGTCTCAAGATCTTACTAATAATGATATCCTTTTTAAAATCTCATAATCTTAAAAAAATGTTGTAATTAAGTCACCAAGCAACTATATTTGTCTCCATGAAATAAAGCCAAATCTACAGATAATTGCAAATAACTCAYTTCCCAGTGGATTAATTTTTTTGTATGCCAATTAGGCTCACAAATCTCAAGCTGTCACCTTCATCTCCAGACATGCAGCCGGCTGAGAGCACAGCTATAAACAAAACAGCCCAAGTGCCTCTTGTTCCCTCAGTAAGGAAGAAAATGAAGTTAGCAGCACACATTTGTAATGTCAGCCCCCTGAGAGTGGAAAAGGGGAAAAAAAATTAATCCTTGGATGTAGGACAATTAAAACACTTTGGGGAGTGTTCTGGGAAGCTCTTGAGACTTCTCTGGTTGCAATTTTGGGGTCAGAGCTGCCTCGAGACTCAAAGCCACCCTTGACCCACCATCCCCAGCCATGGATGGRTTCCCCTTTCAGTGTCCCAAGTCCYGGGAGTCCTTTTTTGTKGTGGATCAGTAAAACCCCAYAAAACAAGGGCCTTTTTATCCTTGTRAAACTCTTGCTCTCTCCTGGCACTTTGGCTTGACCCTGCTGAGTGAGTGTCTGGGCTAATGGGGGCACAGAGGTTCCTCTGGCTCATTTTGTCCTTCTCTGAAGTGGAGAGTGAATGGATCCTCACAAAACTCTTCCCCTGCCTGACAAGGAACCAAAGCATTTCCCATCAACACTGTCCCTGTTCCCACCCTCAAGTCACCCAAGATTCCCTTCACCCTATGAAGTTAATTCTTTCCCCATTCCCTTCAAAAAATCCCTGACTTCCCTCCTGCAGGGGAAGGGCACACCAAGTTACCTGGACCTCTGCCACCTGCAGTTTCTCTGTCCAAAACATCCAACTTTTCCATCCTGGTCACTTTTCAACCCCTCCTGTGCCTGCCCAGAGGGATGGGGACATCACCACACCCCACAGCACAATAAACATCACAGTGCTTGTGGCCCTGCTTTCCCTTAGGAAGGGAAGAGGCTGATGCTTGGAGAGATCTGCACTTAAATGACTTCAAGATTGCACAGAAAGAAASAAAAAAATCCTGTGGAAAGTAAAATTGCTAAGATAGGGCATCTGTACCCATAACCAAGGTTTCAGAATTGATTAATCCCTGCAGYCATAAAGTGTTGGAGGTGCAGTTCTGCCACATTTCTGAAACCTTGGCCACAAAGTACCTTTGTAAAGAGGCAAACAACAGTCTGAAAAGCACATTCTCCCCTTTGTCATCATAACTGTAGGAAAAAAAAATAACCACAAAGTGTTTGTAACAAAACACACTGATAGTCAGGTAGATATTTCATTTTTTTCCCTTCCTGAATTCAACAAAAGCCTGGATCTACCACTCAAATTAAACATTGTGCAGTAAAGCATAAAGTCTGCATTCAACAAGTTTAATTACTGTGAAAATGAAAGAAATTATTATTCATTCATGACATTTATTTCAGTTCCAGCACTAGCTGCCTTTATAAAGCGTGGATTGGGGGTGCAGGGGGAGGAGGAGGCCGGGTGTATAATTACCACTATATTTCTTTGCCAAACATTAGTGAACTTAAACAAAAAGTGCTTGTTTTCCTTGAGAGGAAAAAGCATGTGAGCCATTCAATGATGGATCTCAGGGACACCCACAGCCTTGACACCGTGCCAGGCTCTGCTAGGTACACCAACATTTGGGAGGCTGATAACAGAGGGCTCATTGAAGGCAAAAGCMCAGATCAGGACTCTGGTGGGTCAAAAGGCACCCAAACGATGGGAACAATCCAAGGAGCAGCCCCTGGGCAGTAAGGGAGCCACTGTGCAGACATGAAAGATAAACTGGCAGCTGATGTTATCAGGGCCTGCCCAACAATGCGTCTTTTCTGATGGGTTTGCACAGGGCTTAAACTTCAAACAAAGGAAAGGGAAAATAAAACCCTCTGAGATGATTCAGATCAGGCTTTTCTGGGAGGCTGAAGGAGGCAAAGGAGAGGCTGCAGAAGGATTCCCTCCTTACASGACACCCATAAACCTGACACACTTACTCTGCCTCATCCTGCTTGTGGTGCTGATCCCAGGGGAATCATTATCACCTGCTCTGATCCACCCAAAAAATCTGAGCTTTCCAGAGAGCGCTGTGAACAAATCCTAGTGACTAATCCAAACAGAGCTTCCAAAAATTTG
>NW_026623898.1:196536-199244 GCF_030028575.1 Malurus melanocephalus | reverse complement strand
AGGAAAGGAAAGGAAAGGAAAGGAAAGGAAAGGAAAGGAAAGGAAAGGAAAGGAAAGGAAAGGAAAGGAAAGGAAAGGAAAGGAAAGGAAAGGAATCAACACTGGGCTGCACAAGTTGTATGTAAGAAATTACAGTTGGTGTATTTAGATAAGTGGAAGGAGAAGGGATGATCCTGAAGGTCAGCTGAGCAGGGGAATGACTGCAGAGATTGATATTTAAGATCCACATTCAGATATTCCCCTTCTCCCCTTGTCCCAGCATGAAAACACATCCCTTTTAAGAGGAACCCTACAGAACTGCTGTGGCTGCCCACCACAGCAAAGGCTGTGAGGGATGGTCTGTCTGAAATCACTGTGCACACACAGGAGGTGGGTGCACTCTGCTGAGGGAATAAACGTGACTGATGTTCTGCATTTCAGAGTAAAGTATGTCAGAGTCAGGCCTGATCTCATTCCCAATTCAGAGCCAGTCGCTCTGAAGTTTGTTCCCAATTCCTTGCTGAACCTAATCAAGCCAAATGCAACAAGCCCTAATCCACGCAGCACTCAATGAACTGTACCCAGTAAAAAGGCTATTAAAGCTTGTTCTCAGGCTTTAAACCAGGAGGAGATTTAAGGTGGAGCAGAGATTATCCCACATCTGCCTCCCATGACCTCCCTGCCCTGGCACCAGCGCTGCCACTGGCAGAAGGGGCAGATGCCACATGGGTGAATTTGAGACACTGACCTATTCCCTCCTGTCCTGCACACCACTGATATCACAGCTCATTTCCTCACCCCCAGATTGCATCAGGATCCCCTCAAATGCTTGATTCTCTGGAAATTCCAGGCTCAGAGCTCCCAAAGCTGCTGTTGCAGTTGGAGTACGCTTCCCCTGCCATGGGTCTGGAGCAGCCACAGTGTGGCCATGGCTCGATCCTCCCTCCTGATCAGRGCAGGGCTTTGCAGACACAGAGCTYTGTCTCCTGCCAAAACCTGATTGCTGCTGTACCCTCAGGATCASAGTGATAGCTGGAGAGGTCATTACACCAGGAACAGGTTACACACCGAAGCCAAGTGCTTGGACCCAACCTGCACAGCAATATTTGCATTTACTTTTTTACTGTTGCTCAAAATAATTGCTGAATTTATGCCCTTAGTAACAGGACACCAATAGCCACGTCATSTTTGGATTTTTCAGAATCACTGAGAGTCCAGGAACAGTCAGGGACAGCGTTCCTTACAATGTCCATCAGCACATTTCCCCGTGGTCAGTCACCTCTGGCTGGAGGATGGCTGGTCCCTGTGCTGGGTGCRAACATCAGCCCTTCACAGAGGCAAGGGGAGCTGGGGCTGATGTTCTGGAGGAGGCGGGCAGGTAAATCCACTGCTCCTGGAGCTGAGGAGTGACTGCAGCAGCCAGGGGAAGGGAGGCATCCATGGCAGCAGTCATTTCTGAGCAGCCCCTGTGCTCACCTGGGTACCCAGGYAGGAGCTGCAGGACTCYAGCCATTCCCCATGGAAAACACTTCCTTGCTCATACCTGCATGGAATGGCTTTGCCAATACCCCTGGCAGCCTCATCTCAGCCCGTCAGGAGCATTCAACTGCCCATGGAAAGGAACAGAAATGGTACAAGGGAGCCTTTCTGCCCACTAGCTACGTGCAGCAGCATCTTCAATATCATTTAATAGTAAAATGGGCAAGAGAATTTTTTTATATTGACAGCAGCAGAGTGATAGATTTTATTTCACTGTTTCTTGCCTAGGAGCCTTGAGTTCCTGTGCTGAGTGATGCAGGATCCCCCGACCACAGAGACCTCACCATGGAAGGCACCAGCATTCMCTGCAGAGTGCTCAGGAATATTCCAAGGGAGGAGAAAAGCCTTGTACGGACACAGATGCTCATGGGCAGTGGCCACGTGGCCTGGAGAGCCCACTCAGGCCACAGGGCATCCCCACAGACAGCTGAGATGCATGAGCCACTCATACAACACCAGAAATAAAGCTAATTACTTTAGGCTTATGATAAGAGAATTCTTTTTCTACAGGCGACTTTGCAAGGTCACCTTCCTTGCTTCAGTCTCTCTCTTCTTTGTTTCTTTCTTCTTCTTTTTTTTTTTTTTTTTTTTTTAAACAAATGACATTGAACTGCTTTCAGAGCTTATCTAATTCCACCTCAGGGCAGGAAGGGGTTAAGACCTTAAAAAATACACAGAGATGAATAGAAAGCCAGGCTGGTAGAGCAATCTTTAAAAAAAGGAACGGGGAGTGGGGGAAAAAAGGAAAAAAGGAGTATTTTCTTACAGTCAAAACAGAAGCACAACCCCAGAGTTTAAGGTCACTTCCTCTCTCGCAGTGCTGGGAGCGATGCTGTCAATCAGCAGGGCGTGCTGGTGGTGTCCCTCACTGCGGGGACAGAGTGGCACAGCACCAGAGTGACATCCACCCGCTGGGGAAGGGGGATGGAGGAGTGGAGCGGCTTCCGATTGATTCCAAAGGTCCTTTGGGAAAGATGGAGCCACTGCTTTATTAGCACTGACATCCAGCTCTTGGGGCAGCAGCCTGGTACCTGTTTAAATTAATGCCATTTTCCAGCAGGGAGATCTGTTTGGCAGGGAAGCCCAGGCAGCCCCAGCCCRCTCGCAGTGCTCCTGCCCTGCCTGGTGGCACAGGGCACCTCCAGCACACGGCCCCAGCTGCAGGAATGGCTTCATCTCCAGCAGGAAAA
>NW_026623898.1:172410-196270 GCF_030028575.1 Malurus melanocephalus | reverse complement strand
CACTGGGACACTGCTGCCACTGCATTCCCAGAGGAGAGGAGCTCCAGAACCACCCCTGGAGCTGCAGAGACGGACTCGACCTGTCCTCAGGATCAGCGCTTGGACGAGAGCACATCCATCACTGCAACGGGGCTGCAGCCACCACCCTGCCCAACAGGGTGTCAGGCTGTRTTCTCCATTCCAAGGAAGGGTCCCACCTCCCTTGACAGATACCTGTCTTTCAAACCAAGACAGCTTGCTAAAGTGTTGATCTAGTAAGAGGGAGATAACAACACAACCACCTTYGTGTTTCTCTTGTGAGGAGAATCTGCTGTGGACAGATGTGACCCTGAGTGCCCAGGCATAACCTCACCCTKGCCTTCATTTGTGACATTTCTTTGTCCAAGTCCCTCAGGTTTTCAAACTGGTGCTCTTACATGCAAAAGGAGGTATTGACTTGATTTTAGAAACAGATTAGCTGCATGACAGACTACAGTCTTTCAGGATAAGATACCATYGTTCTTCCCTTAAAAATTCATCCTCAGACACTGGCAGTGAGCTGCTGCTGCCTGGCTGCCACCCTCTGTGTCACCCTGTGAGTGCATCACACKGGGGCTGTGTGTGACCACACCAAGGAATGATAGAACCGGGACAAGGTCTGGGGCAAACTCGGGAAGTTCTGGGAAGAGAACAAGTCTTTGGCTCATTAATCAGACTTGAGGGAGCACTGCTGCAGTGAAGCCAGAGCAGCTGTGCAGGAACACCCCACAGCAGATCTCCAGCCAGGCTCCCAAAGAAGCAAACACCACCTTGGTGCTATATTCAACACCAAGAAAGCAATCTGGGCATCTGCTTCTCACTGATCCCTCAAAGCTGAACTCCTTCATCTGCCCTGAGAACTGCAAGGATCTGCCCACAAGCAAACATCCTGATGAAGCTGCTCCACAGTTCTGATTTTTGCTAAATCCTAATCMAGACTAAGAAGATCTATGGAATCATGCAAAAACTTCCCCATCACAAAACAGAAGCATCAATCAGAAAAGGTTTCCCAGGAGTTCCCAGGCTCTGTCTTGTCTCCCAGTCCTTTCAGTGCTCCTGAGGCAGTGATAGAAGCACCTCCAGTGCAGCTCCAGCCAGACACGTTGCTTTTCACTTTACTGATTGTGGCAGTCAGGATTATGGAAGGAAATTAAAGGCTTTTGCTCTTTTCTTACACACACCTCAGTGAATTATTCCAAAAAGGAAAAGTATCAGATTGTCTGTCAAAATCATCCAGATTCAAGCAGTGCTGTACYCATGTCTGTCTGTGTTTAATCCTGAAGTATTGCATGTCTAATGTGATTATACATTAAACACCACATGCAATGTTTAGACCTACAAGTATTGCATTACACAGATAAACGTGCCCACACACAGACACTTCTACACAAATCTTTTGAGTTTTGATTATGCTCATGATGCCTTGTCTGGGTTTATCTAAAACCAGAGGCTGGACAAAATTAAAAAAATAAAAAGCAGTTCTGTTCATTGCAGGGCCTTCAGGTGCATTCAGGGCAGTCCCAGCCCACCCAGGGGCTGCACCCACAATGGACAATGGCTCACAGGTTTCTCACCCTTTCTCACTTTTGTCCATTTGCACATCGGGCCTGAATCCTCCAATTGCAGCTGCAGCCAATGCAGTCAAAAACTCCAACTTGGCTCCCCCCAATTCTCTGTTGTTTCCATCTCTTGGGGCCTGGCACAGGGAGGTGTCCTTGAGTTTGGGGCTGCAGAGGAATTGTTTTGTGTAAAAATGGGAGAGCAGGAGCTCAGCACTGTCTGTGGAGTSTGGAGTTAWMCACTGAAGAATCACAGGGGTACAGAGACATGGAAATRGAGAAGCTGAAATCCTGAGGCATCACTCRTGATAAAAATCCATTTGGAGCTGTGTAGGGAGCTCTTCCCAGGTCAGCACTGAGCACTAACTCAGGTCCACATAGACTCTATTCTTGGATAGAAATGGCTGTAGAGAGAGGYTCTGTTTTGACTTTTGAAGAGGATTAAAGAAATTCTGTGACAGCCAAGGATCTGCTGGACTTCAGAGCTCACACATCTCCTGGTGTATTTACACCTCTGCTCTCWGAGATGCAGAGCCCCTGCAGGGCAGTGTCCCTGACATGCTGAGTGCCAGCAGTGCCCGCTCTGAGTGCAGGGAGGGAGGGCAGGATGAGCCCAGCACCTTCCTGCTTTCCCCTGGTGACCTGCTGGCAGAGCCACCACCTCTGCCTGTGCAGTTTGGGCAGCCAACCCCATTTCCAGCAGCCACTGCCACTCCAAGGGACTCGCTGGTTTGTGTTTGCTCAGTGCTGTGAGCAGCCTGGTCCTGGRAGGCCCTTCTGGCTGCCAGGCTCCTGGGGAAGCCCAAGCATGGCTGTGGTCRGGCTCAGACCTTCCCAGGGTCCTCCAAGGGCTGCTTTGGGTAAAAACAACATGAGCAAGTGCCAAGCTGCCAGACTCGTGGGTAAGGAACATCTGCAGATGGTTGTTCCTTCTCACAAACAAGGATCATGCAGAGTATTTGAAGAGACACTTCCTTCCTGTGTCAGATGAGGAGCCCATCTGTGCCTCCACAGGAGYTGAGCACCCCAGCACCTCTGACATTCCAAACCCCATCGCCCTTCAGAGATGGAGAAATTAAAGAATATTCCTTTTACAGCTGAGCACCCCAGCACCTCTGACTTTCCAAACCCCATCACCCTTCAGAGAAGGAGAAATTAAAGAAATATTCCTTTTACACAGAGACGCAAAGTTTCACCTACCTATAAAAAAGTGTGTTTGAATTTAAAAATTAACCTAGAGGCCTAACTGTCTGTGCTGCTGCACTATCAAGGAAAATCAAAAAGCCATCCAGGCCCTGGAGTGGGCTCATTTCTGTCCTCTCGGGCCCAGGGACCCCAAGGAGATGAGATCCCTAATTTAGACATGTTTACATGCTTGAAGTTAGGGGAGGAAGGATCCAAGTCCGAATGGCCCACAGTGAGAAGAGGAATTTCACCCTGATTTTGAAACCACAAGTTTTTTAAGCAGCTCTCACTATCCCTGCCTCTTCTGGTCCCCAACACCTCCCACACACCATATGGGCACCTCTCTCCCCAAACCTGCCAGCCTGACCCCTTCCATCCCCACATGCCACTGSCACTCCCCGGGTCCTCACTGCTGCAGAACTTGGCTCATGGTGAAAGGAAGGAGARGGAGARGTYTTCACAAACTGTGGGGTCYGCTGGGAGATAAAGGCAGATCCTGACAGGTGAGAGGAGCAATGAGAGGAATCATAAATTCCAGAGGAATTCCATCCATTGGCACAGACTGGAACTGACCCAAGGCAGGGCTAAACCCTTGAGCTGAGAGAAAAAGAATAGAGACACAAAGAGTAAAATGGGGAGGGGGATGCACATTAGATGGTGTCTRTATAAGGGGATTTGGGAATTCTGTACCTCTCCAGTACCTCAGCCAATGGGGAAAGAGAGAACTGTGGCTGGGAAAYTGGGATAAAAAGGAGGCTGCATCCTCTAACAATTTGAGAGACCCCATGGAAATGTCCCATGGCCTCTCCCTTYATTCATGWATAAAGCTCCAGGACTCCTCTGTCTCCTTTTTGGACGTAAACCTCTGGTGTTGGCAGATTAATTTTCCTAACAACGGCAGAGGGGATCCCAGACATGGAACAGAGAGCACAGCAGGGGATGAACCTCAGTGACATCAGGGTCAAGGAATCCAACCCTTGAATCCTGCCAGGTCACAGCAGAGGCAGAGTGGAAACCAGCACAAAACTGTCTCTGGGAGGCACTGGATTCYCTCTGTCCAGGCAGTGCTGTTAATGTATTCTAAACAGTTTCAGCTTTAACTCTCCTGGATTGACAACAGAATTGAATTACCCTTCCAAATCTCTCTCTTTCAACTTGTCATAAGATTTTTTAATCCAACAAGAAGCACTTCCTTGGCAGAGTTGCCATTGTTATATTTTTTCCAGCTTTTCTGATTTAGGGATTTAATCTTTTCAGCCATGAATTGACTTCTCTGAACTAGCACTCACAGGAAAAAAAAAAAAAAAAAAAAAAAAAAATCAGCTCTTGCTTTGCCATGCAAGCTGCCAAGTTGCTGGGACCAGATGGMATGGATCCTGGGCTTTTAAAGGAGATCATTGACAATCACAGAGAGCACAACAAACACAGGCCAAGCTTCAAGAGGGCTGGGCAAAGATTGATCCCAACACAGAAATGACAGAATGCTAAACAAGGAAACAGGGGCACTATCTGTTCATCTCCAACATCTGTGTTGTGTAGAGCCCTGGGAGCCACAAATCCTGCTTGAATAAGCTGCAGGGTAATGCAACCCACGTGCAGCCCTGAGAGAGGACCCACTGCCCTGCCCCACACAGGGYTCAGCCCCACCACCCCGACAGCTCTCCCTGCTCAGAAACTCATTTCCAAACGTGCAGAGCAAAGCAGAAACATCAGCTACAGGGGAAGGAAAGAGGAGACATTTAAACCCTTGCTGAGACCTACAGATGATGTTTGCCTCSAAGCATCACTTTAACAAGGTATGTCAGACCTGCCATCAAAGCCACACAGCTGAAAAGAGTGGGAGAAAAAGAGCAGCTACAGAGCTTTCAGAATATTTCTGTGATTATCATTGAGCTATAGGCAGCATTTGTGCATAGGCACAGCTTAATTCCCCTYCTTTAAGCTCCTCTGCCTTCTTTCACAGTTTATATTTGGATGCTCAAGAACGGAACTATTTAGTTACTGAACTCAAGTTTATGATACAGGCAGTGAAATTCAATCCCATCTTTTAAGCAGATTAGGACCCACACACAGACCTTTGAACCTGCTGTGGTACCGTGTTGGCTTTCACAGCTCATCCCCAAAGGAATAAAATTACTCCATTTAATTAGACTCYAGCTCTCCTCATCTGCCCCAGAAGCTTCCTGTCACCTCATCCAATTGTGAATGTAATTTAGGCTTTAAGCTTTGTCCTGATTTTTCACTGAGGTGCTGAAGAGCTTTGCAATGCAACAATTCACCCWTCTTCAAACTTTTCTGGGGGCACTGCAATGGAAACACTCCCTGCCTGCTCTGGGTTCTGTGCCTTGTCCAGCAGTTCAAATGCATCACAATCTTTTCCAAAATGCTGCACAGATAACACCCCTGATAACACCCCTGATAACACTCCTGCCTTCACACCCATTCCAGGCTGGAGCAAATGAAGCACAGAGAAGAGGCCATGTGAGATTCTCCTTTCCAGAGCCCTTTCAGCAAAAATGAGGAATGCAGCTGTTATCACCACACCGTGATTGATCACTGTGTGCCTYTGTCTGCAGGTAACAGCCACAGCCAAAGCCAGGGCTCGGTGGGTGTGAAGGACACCCATTTCGTGCAGCAGTCATTGTGTCAGACATTCCAGAAGGAGCTGCCCCAGTGCCCCCAGCACWGAGAGCACTGCCTTGGGCCACCAAAGGCTCAGCTTGCTCAGCATCCCTGTCCCAGCAGTGGCCATAAAGGGGARTCCAAAGAAAGAGGATAAAAATAGGATAAGGACACATAATACTCCTGTCTCTCTATTTTTATTCCTGCATCTTTGCTCCCTGCTTCCACCTCACTGAGCTCCTGACAGAGTTTCTGCCCATTCACTGGCAATCCCCTGATTTATTTTTCATTGATTTGTTCTCTTCCCCACRAGCAATGTAAACTTTTAGCATCTACCATTTCTTTCACAATACCCAGCTGCACTGGCCAGCACCTCCCCACAGAATCACCCACTCCTGATCTCCTCAGCCTGGCTCTGACCAACCTCCTTTGGCATCTCCAATCCTCATCCTGGCAGGCAATTCCCATGCTCTGGTGTGCTGCCTGATTTCACAGAGCTCTGTCCCACCTCCTTCCCTTACCCACCCAGCTCAGGGTTTCTGGTTCATGCAGCTCTGCCTCACACAGAGGCAGTCTGACACCTCTGAACAGCCTTGCAGCTCCTCTCTGAGCCCTCAGTGTCTGCAAGCCTTTGGAGAGGGGCTGACAAGAACACCACATGTCTGTGACACAGGTAAATCAGGAATTCCTATCCCATCACAGCAACGTTCCCTGTTCCATCCTGAGGACACTCCCTTATTTTYACCTAGTTAGTCTTTTACACCACTACTGCCCTATGTGCTGATGTTTTGATGGAAATATCCATTATAACCCCAAAATATTTGCCTAGAAATGGAATTAGAACCTCCCTAATTTCACTCTTGTATGGAAATCAGCTCAGTCCATCATTTCATTGGGACTGTTTTAGGGAAGAGTCACCAGAGTCCCTAAAAGCAGCATAAGGCAGCCGTGCTTTGGCACAGGCCTCTGTTGAGGTGAGCCTGGGCAAAGATAATTCCACTCAGAATCCCCTCTCCACCCCGTGCTCTGTCCCTGCACTTACCCCACCCTGTAATAAAACAGGATTTTAACAGGCYCTGTGCTGTTTCATACAACCAGTATCTTCAAATTTGCTAAAAGCACACATAAATATTTGATAGAGCAGACAATGCTGCTCTCACATCTGATTGCAAACAAGATTATTTTTTCTCTCAAACAAATCCAATAACTTGATTATCTGATCTGGTCTGTTCTTATTTTTCCTGCTATACAATTTTCAAATATTTGCAGTTGTAAGTCTTTCAAAGCTTTAATTTGCTTAAAATGATTCACAAGCACCTTGTTAATCTTTTATCAGTTTTATTACAAACTGTAAACAAAACCCAGTTCTTAAATAATTAAAGGGCAGAACTAGCCCTCAGGCAAATGAAGTCCAGGAGGGGAGAATAAAAAATTTAAAAATCAGAGTAAGCCTGTAATTTTTTTTCCCTTCCCATCTACAGAACTGGTGAATGTAGCTTCAAAACAGAGAGGAATTCTAAAAGAACAGATTGTGTGTGACATCCCCCAGCCAGTTTCTCTCATCTGCTGTGTCCTGAATATTAATCCACAGAGTACCCACATGTTACTGGTTACAGAGTTAAACACCCCACGGGCTCACAAGGCACACGGTGGGTCCCAAACAGCAGCGCAGGAGAATTCCTGTGCATTTCTCTGTGCCCAGCAATGCCTCAGCYTGCWTCCTTAGCACCCCAAAGGATCCCTYSCAGACAGCAGGGCTGCCATGGCCCAAGGGAGGGCAGCTGGAGCCCACCCCTGTCCYCTGGTGCCACCCCAGGGGTGCTGAACTCACCGGGCACAGCCGGGGCAGCTCCTGCCCACGACCCTACGGCCCAAAGCTCCTGTCCCTGCCAGTGCTGGCAGCGTGGTGAGAGCAGTCCCTGCTTGGACAAACCCCGCAGAAACCCCAGAAAAAGACACCGGGATGGGCAGAGGGATGGAGCAGCTCTACTGGGAGAGCTGGGAATGTTCAGCTGGAGAGGAGAAGCTTTGGGGTGAGCTCAGAGTGGTCTTGCAGGGCCTGAAGGAGCCAAAGGAAAGATGCAGAGAGAGGATTTACAATGTCCTGAAGCGCCAGGACACAGGGAATGGCTTCCCAGTGCCAGAGGGCAGAGTTAGGTGGGATATTGGGGAGGAATTGTTCCCTGTGCCTGGCACAGGCTGCCCTGAGAAGCTCCCCCATCCCTGCCATCATTCAGGGGCTTGGACAGGGCTTGGAGCAGCCTGGGGCAGTGGAAGGTGTCCCTGCCCATGGCAGGGGGCACAATGGGATGTGGTTTAAGGTCCATTTGAACCCAAAGCAGTCTATGATGTTATCAAACCATGAAGAAGATCACTTTTTCAGATGTCTTTGACACAATGAGAGTTGAACCAGGAGCAGTTTCATCGCACCAGGGAGCAGAGCCCCACAAGGTTCAGCCCAGGGGTCCAGGAACAGGTGCCAGGGGGTGGCTGGGGTCCCGTCACACCCACAGTTTGGGAAGGGAAAACTCCAAACAGGGGTGCTGAGACTGAGGAAAGGGCCTGTTCGGAGCCCTGATGTGACCACAGGTGACAGAAGGCAGGGTTTGGGTTTGAAATGAACTCCCCAGGCAGGAGTGTCCCTACAGGAAACACACAGAGCGTGGTGACAGTGCTGGGTCTGGTCAGCCATGGAGAGGCCACTGCTACATCSACATCCTGCTGAAAAACTCACCTGCAGTTATTCCCAGGGACARCTGCCATTTAACACAATTATCACCGCTATTCCAACCTCCTGTGTCATTTACCAGCCCTCCATCCCAGCTGTGCTGAAGAACAGTGGTCACTGTGCCTGCACAAGCATTTCAGCAATTCTGATACAAAGCTTTCCAATGCATTGAGACTTTCCTAAGGTATTCAAATCGTGTTTCCTCCTGGTTACTGAAAAGACCACTCCTAATGGAGCTTTCCAAAGCATTACAATTGAAAAAAAAAAAAAAAACAAAAACCAAACCTAAGGAGCTATGAAAGCAAGACTGAGCAAATTCTAATTATCTTTTGAAGGCTACACTACCATGCACACAAAAATGGATTTAAATGCATTACAGASCTAAAAACGTGTAATGGATGCATTGCTAGCCTATTACATGCAGTTCATTGTGCAAAGGTTTTTGGGTCTATGTTTTGTGCAGTGGGCTGTAAAAGTTGCTTAACAGAAGAAAATACATTTGATTAAAAATTTACATCAGAAGAATGTAACAGGGTTTTTTTTTTTTCCTTTGCTATTTTATCTGCCACTGACTATTCCCATTAGTATTCAGTTCTTCTCAGTCCCATAAGTATATGCAAAAAACTAGGGCTAAAGATGGAAAAGTTTGAGATCTAGAACCCAACCCATATTAAAGATAAAGCTGTCCAGAAGGTAGCTCCACGTGGAAAAAAATGCATATTCCAGCTTRTAAGTGGGAGGACCCTAAGTGTCACTGAGATGCTTCAATAGTTCTGCTCCAGTGACTCCCTTTGTGAGGAATAAATACCAAGGGAAATGCAGGTGGTGCGTGGACTTCCTGAAGCTGCAGGTCCCACGGGGCTCCCAGCCCGGGCAGGAGCAGCCCCTGAGTCACCCTGACACACAGCATGCAACCACTGCACCAGATTCATGGAAGAAAAATTCCTTTAATTCCCTACCATCCTCCCATGAAAGCCTAAAAAAACTTAAAGAGACCCCTACTGATAACCTTTCGAGCAAAAGGCAAAGTGCAAATGTTCTATCTGCAGCACAAAAAGAAATGAGGAAGATTTAGCAGCTTAGTTAAACACCCTTATCCAAAACCACACAAGAGCTGTTCCAGCTACCAAGAATTGGCAGAACTGGAGAAAGATCCATTCAAGTCAAAATGAACAAGCAAATACATAAATAAAGCAAAATAAGTAAGTAAAGAAGCACTTCAGTCAGTTCCACACCCAGGAGGAGGTGAAAGCTGAGGCTGGCTTGCCCTGAGGAGCTGCCCTCCCACCCTCTGGGGCTGGAGACTGAACAGGGTTGGAGTCCCTTCCTCTGACTTCCAGCTGAAAGGAATGACAGGGAGATGTCTTTACAAACAAACTGTGGAGTCTGCTGGAAGATCAGGACAGATCCTGACAGGTGAGAGGAGCAATGGGAGGAACCGTAAATTCCACAGGAATTGCACCCATTGGCACAGACTGGTACTGACCCAAGGCAGTGCTAAATCCCTGGCCTGAGAGAAAAAAAGAGACAGAAAGAATAAAAACAGGGAGAATACACATTAGAAGGGGTCTGTATTAGGGAAATGGGGGAGCCTGTACCTCTCAAACACCTCAGCCAATGGGGAAAGAGAGAGGGAACTGTGGCCAGGAAATTGGGATAAAAGAGGCTGTGTCCTCCAACAATTTGAGAGATCCCATGGAAATGTCCCATGGCCTCTCCCTTCATTCATGAATAAAGGTACAGGACTCCTCTGTCTCCTTTTTGGACATAAACCTCTGATGTTGGTGTATTGTTTTCCTAACACAGCCCTGCCTGCTTTTCACTGGGCTTCCCCAGCCATGGAGACACAAACCCCTGTCCACTGCAGGTGCCTACGAGGCTGGAAGGGGGAGAAACCTCCTGAGCACCCTCTGGGCACAGCACTGCAGCTCTGCAGGCTGCAGCCAGCACAGGCAAGCTCCTGTCCTCCTCTGGCATCCTGGTGATCACAGATAACATCAAAATGTGATCATGAACCATGCAGGGAGGCAGCTCTTGGGACAGGGCTCAGTGACAGCCACAGGGGCACACGGCCAAACTGGGTGGGGGAAGAGTGAGTGCCAGTGAGCATGGGCTCCTGAGGCACAARGRCACATCTGGATTAGAGATTTGGACWAAATTCCTCCCTGGGATGGTGGGGAAGCCCCGGCAYAGGATGCCCAKAGAAGCTGTGGCTGCCCCTGGATMCCTGGCAGTGCCCAAGCCCACACTTGCAGACCTTGGGACYGTGGAARGTGTCCCTGCCCATGGCAGGGGGTGGGAGCAGGTGATTTTTTAAGGACCCTTCCAAGCCAAACCCTTCTATGATTTTAGGATTTGTAGTAATCTTTATTTACAAGTAAATTAAATCCCTACATCTATTTTCCTTGATTACGCCCAATCTCTGTTCACAAGAATATAAAATGACAAATCTCACTCATTTCCCTAAAATGCTGTCAGTCACAGTCGCAACACGATTTAAAAAATGCAAACTCTATACTATTCATAGGCAGGAAAGGAAAAATTGAAAGATTTTACCATCTAAAAATGATAAAAATAGTGAACCAGGTGTCTGTGCTGAGTAATTCGGGACAACACAACCCTTTGCTGATCAGGGAGCAACATCTGATTTCACACCTGCAGAAATCCATCTACGAGGATTAGGGGAGAACAAGTAGCAAAGAATAATAAATAGAATTAGCACAATTATCTGCAGCAAATGTTTTTGGTGGAGAAACAGGTGGGTTCCTAGCTCACAGGCAAGGATGGTTGGAGCACCCATGGAACAGGAGCAGCCTGGTTGATTCTCTGCGTTCCTCCAGTGCCTCTGGGYRTAGCTCTGACCCAGAAACKCGCCCAGTGATCCCTGACTCCACCRAGCCTGGGGTGCAGATTTCTGGGAGAGTTCATAATTCCCTGGAAAATWAATGTTCCGGTGAGCTCAGGCCATCAGGCTGATTCATCACCTCGGCTGTCAGGCTCTTCAGAGCACTGTGTTATGCAAGCACCATGCACATTTCCATATCTGGGCTTAGGAAAATGTGTTCCCTACCCCAGCAAGGGGAGGAAACAGTTTGGGATGAAATGAGTGGGAGGGAGAAGAGGTTGTGCCATGCAGGAGATAAATAACCAAATCCTCATCAAATTACTGCTAAAASGGACAAGACAAATAACGAGCAGAGTCAGGGATGAAAAAAAACAACCTCRAAATTCTCTAAAAATACAGCCAACTCATGAATTCCCAGCTGCAGAGCAGCCCTTTCAAGTTGCAACTCTCAGTGCTTGTGCAGAAAGATGCTTCCTGCCTGGATCCCCCCGCTGGAGCAGCATGGGCTAATGGAAGTCACATTTGATGTGCTTGGTGCTGCTCAGCTCAGAGTGGCTGAATTACCGGGTGCAGACCTCATCATGCTCTTAAAAAGTAATTTGGAAGCAGGGCTTTGATTTAGATTGGCTTTATCCTCTACTTCCAAAGTACAACTGGTAATAATGTAGTCTGTGAGTTTAACATTTGAAACAGGGGTTCCATTTACTTCTTTGTACTTACCGGAGGAAAATGACTGTAATTGAAATCTTTCTGCTGGAAATGAAGCCCTTCTAACATTCAAAGTGGTTGCTTGTCCTTCAGGCTTTTTATTTTAGCTGTCAAAACTGTAAACTGCCTTTCATGGTAGTGAGAGTCTTACAAGAGAAGATGAAATGAATGTACCCTGTATCTAGGTAGTGGGTGTTTTAATCTAATTTTCTAGCTAGAACTACAGCACTTCTCTCCCTTGGGCCCTGCTGGGAACAGGAAAATTAAGCTTCACTTCAGTTCARCAATATCTATCAATGAACCTCAGACAAGGGACAGGGCTTTTCAAGGACAAAGCAGAACCTTTCAAGTCCTCCATTTTCATCCATAAGCTCCCTCAGATGCAGGCAGCGACACGTGAAGCCAGGCTGCCCACTCACGCTGCCTCTCTCCACACGTCTCCCACACTTTCTAGAATTTCATAGATTTTTTCCAAGAGCTGGCCTTTTTTCTTTCCCCCTCAGATTAAACTGATTTCCTGGTGTCAGCAATATTATTCACATGAAGCCTCTGAATCTTAATTCCGGTGTAAATGCACTCAGACTGAATATGGGTATTGTGTCCAAGTGGCTCATGGCCAAATGACCTTATATTAAATCTCCAAAAGGGTAAACAGAAAAACTTCGGGGTTTATCCCATAGGCTTCCTTTTAGTCTGTATTATAGAATGTGAGCAGTTAACTCAATCCTAGATGCAAGATGAAGTCGTGTAGATTTCTACTTTAGTTGGTTTTATTATCTAGTTATTTTAATGACAATTGTAAAAGTGCTGCTGTGAAACAATTTCATAGTGCTTGTCCACTCAACTTAAAAAAACCYGCTTGGGTGACTTGAGCAAACCAACACACCAAAGAACATCAATTTAACCAATGCCTTTCTCTCCTGTTTCCAGTTCCAGTATGTCTTTAGGATTAAAGCTGAGCATCCAAAGACCATTTTTCAGGCTTTGTGTTGCAGCCACAGGTGCATGACCCACTGCCTACCAGCACTGAGCAAGCAGGCAGCTGACATGAACGAACTGAGTAAGAGATCTCAGGGTGCCAGGGGGATCTGATCAGTTTGGGAGCTCCCAGAAGACCTGAGAGGGTTCAGTCACTGAGGCTCAGTTCCATCAGCACACCTCGGTTCAGGTCTCTCTGCAGATAACCCAGGAGGGATGAGCAGTGTTCAAACACAATCAATAGAGCAGTTTATGGCAGGAAAGTGATGCCAAGAGGATAAAACAGGTTGACAATCTATATGGGCAGGAATATTTTACAATACATAAACTGCCTGCAGAGTTACCTCTGACATGTACATAAATATATCTGCTTTATCCGAATGGGGTCTTCAGACATCAACATCTTCTGGAGTAAATCAAAAGAAAAAAAAAAAAAAAGAAAAAAAAATTGTGATGGCCAGAGGCAAGGATGTCAACTTCAGCAAAACCAGCCAGCCAGTAAAAATGTCAATGAACTTCTTTACAAGAGAATTAAGAGGCAGCAGTGCAGTGTCAGCACACAGAGCAAGAGCAGCTCCAGTCCTGATTAACCGAGATCCTGCACCGAAGGCAGGGCAGAGACCCAACCTCTCCCTCACCTAAAATGACCTCCCTCAAACAGAGATTATATAACACTTCCACATGAGGAGAGCAAACTTAAATTAATTTAGTTTTCACAGGCTGCTGCCAGGAGAGCCATCACTGTCCTTGCTGCTCATCCAGGTGCACCCCACAGGGCCGGACACTGGCAGTGAACTGGGACAYGCTCTGACCTGCCTGCAAACAGAGTCAGCACAAAGAGGAATAAAACCAGCACAAAGAGGGAATAAAACCAGCTCAGGTGGAGGCTGGATCTCCTCCCCACGCACAGGACAGCGCCTGGCTGGCAGTGGGAGCACTCACTCCCCCAGCAGCCCACACTTGTGGCAACCAAAGGGGAGAAGCTGCATCTCCAAGCGAGATTTTAAATCCATTTAGACAAACTGCTGGAAAAAGCTGGTTTGAGAATTTCAAAGGTTCTTCAGCTTAGCTCACATAAACCCAGTTTCTAAGACCTTGACAACACGGAGGAGTTGCAAAAGAATTTGAYCTAATTTTTTAAGCCAGTGTGGTTACACTACTGCAGAAACACTTGTTTCACGGAGCATGTATCCAGAGTGTCCAGCCAGAGAACTGCACCAGTTTAATAAATTCAGCGTCAATTCACACCTAAGCCACAYGAGCACAACTTTCATAGGCAGACARGACTGGAAGYTAAAGCAGAACAARCTAARCCCCAGCTGCAACAAGAATATTAACACAAAATCCTGTGCTCAGCAAGGGGGTACAGCCCTACACGCAGCCAAACATGAAATTTCTCATGAGCCCTTCATTAAGAAACCCCCACTTCAACACAAAGGAGTAACARTCTCTTATCCCACCTGAAATCCAATAAAAAAACAGGCATGCACTTCAGTCTGTGCATTCCTAGGTGTGTGCACTGTGGTTTGGGGCTTTTTGCCCTCCAATTGATGGACAGACTTGGCACCTTCCCTGGTGGATCAGAAGGAAGTCTTGTAAGGCACAAGTAACTGTAAGTACACAGATGAAATGGGTTTCCTGGATTTCATCCATGTTCAGATTTCCCAGGTTGTAGATCTCAAAAATATCTGTCTCTGACAAAACTGGTATGACAGGTTATGTAACACTCCACAGAATCACCCGGTGACAGCAAAGCGGGAACATTATCTGCTCTACTCAGGGACTCCAGGGCATTCTGGATCAACTGCAAGGGGTGTCAAAAAAAAAAAAAAAAAAAAAAAAAAAAAAAGAAAAAGAAAAAAAGGAAAAAGGAAAAAAAGGGAAAAAGAAATTGAATCACAAAAAATAAATCCCCACGTGTTTTAAATAGCCAGCCTCACCCACTGGCAAATAACTGGTGATTTCCTCAGATTATTTCCAGGAAGCTCCATATGCTGAATATGCTGTGGTGATTTGTTCAAATGTAGATGTTTATAGGTCTGATGTAACTTTAAAGAACAYAGAATTATTGCAGAGAAACATCAAGGAGATAATAACTGCCTAATACAGTGGATTTTGCAGCCTTTTTAAGTCTGCCCAAAACAAACGAAATGGAACAGTTACATCTGAGACAGACTGCTAAATATGCTATTTGCAGCAAGGGATAAATGATAGGACAATCTTGTTAAATGAAATATATATGCTTCTTGTTAAATGAAATATATAGGCTTTCACTGAGTGCAGTGTAACTTGAGGCACAAAGATGAAAAATAAATCAATCTGGGACTATTTGCCAGAGTAGAAAATTTCAGACAAACAGCAGACTACACGCATGGGTTTTCCTTCTGGTTTAAAAARAGCAAGTTGCTAAGTACTCAAGCATGTTTAAGGAGCAGATAGTGAGACTGCTTAGCATTTTCAAAAAAAGTTGTCTTGCTCTTTTCCCTATTTTGCTGGATTAAGGAAACAGCAAAGCTACATCCACATTCTGCCTGCATCTCAGCAACCAGATCAGCCTCTAACATGGGGCAGGAAACCCCCCTGGAGATCTCCAGTGAAAATCATCAGTGTTAAGCAAGTCCCTGTTACAATCTTGGTCCATCCTCTCTCCCCATCCCCGTACCTCGGTTTCCCCCAGGCATCTGGGTACCAAGGCACAGGCAAGATAAAGCTAGAGCTGAATGTTAAGAGGAAAATCCSACAGCAAACACTCTGGGCAATAGGAAATACAGCAAACTCCACAGTAAACCCCCCACCAAAGCGTCTTAGAGTACATCTCGCTTCTTTGTGATCAATAAAACTTCTTTCTTTCAGTAATAATTATGGACAATTAAAGATTTAGCTACTAAAGGAGAAGAAAAGAACTGACCTCCCTGCACAGGCAGGTCACAACTCATAATGGGCTCCACAGAACAAGAAATATTTCTCCTATTAAAGCTCCACATGAGGAAAACAAAYGCATCTCTAGCACCTCTATTGTTTTATTTTTTTTTTCCCAGCACAGGACTGGAGGAATCAGATGGGAGCTTTTCTCTTCCACCTGCACGGTGCTGAAGTTGCTGCCACATCTGCAGCCCGTGCCCTGCGCTGCCCCAGCTTTGGGCACAGCCTTATCTACGGAACCGCAGCAAAGCCGATTCGCGGTGCCGCTTCCAGGGGCGCTGCCGGGGGAGGGGGAGCAGGTGAGCCCCGGGGGCTGTACTCACCTTCTCGGCATGCTTGAACTTGACGTAGAACCAACTCGACTTGATCATTGTGTCGCCTCYTGCCCTCGTTAAACGCCAGAAAAGCGCCCCAAAGCCCTGCTGCTGCCGGCGAGCAGCGTGCCGGCGCTGTGCCCGTCACAGGCTGGCTCTGGGAGGGGAGCGCAGCGCTCAGGTGAGGGGCAGGGAGCCGAGGGCCGGCCAGGGACGGCGCGGTACCCCGGGCGCTCGGTGTGTCCCCGGTGCCGGTGCCGGTGCCGGTGCCGCTCCCGCCCCGCTGTCCGCGCTGTCCGCGCTGCGCTCCGCGCTCCGTGCCAGCCTGGCTGCCTGACAACTCCGCTCCTCAAATGGACCCGGGCTGCCTTCATCACAAATGGCACATGTCAGTAAAGCCGGGAGGCTGGCTCCGGCGCTGGCAGCCGCCCAGGACCGTGACCTCCCCCAGTGGGATGAATAATGAATTCCAGCACTTCCCTCCAGACACAGATTAACACCTGGCTAAACATTATTCTGACAACGAGCTTGTCCGTGGCGAGAGCCCCGCACCCGGCGTTAACCCCTCGCTCGCCCATCGGGCAGGGCGGGGATGCTTTGGATGCTGTCCCGCCATGCCCTCCCCCATCGAAAGCAAGATTACGAGACTATATATAGTTTAGAAACAATAAAGCCTCTTAAGCATAAAGCAAATATCTTCTTCCCGATTCTGCAGCTGCAGGAACACTGCCCGTGGAACCAGAGCAAGTCCCCAGGAGCCAGACTCACTCCTGGATCCCCCTTTCTCAGTCCCACCTCTACAAACACCCTCGGTAAGCTGGGATGCTGTCAGGCCCACGTTTTAAAATAACATCTGTAAGGAAAAACAAAACAAAACAAAACAAAAAAAAAAAACAACCAAAAAACAAACAAAACCCAACAGAACAACCAATACAAAACTAATGCATAAAAATTCCCGGGAAATCACTGGCCAGAGTGTTTGTTTTTCTGTCTGTTCAGAAACACTGCCCGATACCCTGGCTCTGCTTTAAGGAGACACATTGATCTGGCTGCAAATCTCCCAGCTCTGTGCCTGCCACGGAGCAGCGAATATCAAGTTACAAACTAAAGGATGGAGATAATCAGCCTCCTGTGTTTCCGCTGGACGCAGCCAGAGCTATCTGGCCCAGCATCCTGTGCCCAAACATTTCACGACGCTCAAGGAAACAATGTCAGGAATCTCAAGTCCAAAGATGGGCCCTCAGTAACACGTGTAATAACACAGATGGACATGAATTTGTCACACGGGTAGCTGTGAACCTCTTTCTGTTTCCMTGAGATGCTGGGTGAGGTTTAGAATTTTATTATAGAAGTTTAAAAAGTCACCTCAGTTTGCTGCTTTRAACAGCTGTCTGGGTATTTCAGCGGGAGTCTCCTGTAACCTATCCCAACAAAAGAGAATAATTTGCTTCTCATCATCTTCAGAACATGACGTTACAGATTTTTCTTGCCTCTCTTATATCACACCTTTTGGGGACTACAGACTCCCTGACTATTAAATTTCTCCTTGTAAGGAAGCTGTTCATGTCTCCACACATCCTTTTCACTGTCTGTACCGTTTGTAGGTCTAGGTATCTTTTCCATGGGCAGAGTGAGATKGAATAAAAACATTTACTACCGACCAATCTCCTGCTGTATGCACACACAGGAGATATAAAGCAGATGAAACAGACCCTGAAACCCAGTTTRTCAATATTACTCACCTCAGAAGTACCGTCAGTGCTTATAACAGTGTCAGTGCATTATCTGAAAGCAGAGACTTTGACAACTTGGATACTCATTCACTTACCAACAGAGGTTTTTAGAACTTTTCATAAAGTGAGTCTTACACAAGGGATCCAAACACCAATACTGACCAGCAATGGTCACTGCATTTACGTGGAGCTGAGGCTGCTCAGTCCTGCTCTGCYCTGAGACCCCTTCCCTGCTCAGACAAGGAATTGCGGGTGAAGCCCTTTCCAAGCCCCCCACTGGGCTGGTTCAAATCATGGCCATCCATGGCCACAGCTATCAGAAATTATTTTCCATTGATGCCACAGAAAAATATTCCCACTCTTCCTGTAATTCTGCATTCCTGTGGGACAATTAACCTATGCTAAAAGGGTGGTAAAATACCACAACGGTTTTTCGGAACTGGAAATGTCAAAATGGACAAGAAGGTATCATACAGAGAGCAATATAAAAAAAAATGAAAACAATTTCTATTAGCACCTTCTATTTTCTGCACATAAAAAGTTGGCTTTTAAAGTAGCAATGAATAAAGGGACAGATCTGGCTGTGGGTTTGMCTGAGATCAGGTCAGCGAGGGMGCCTCGCTCCCTCCCCAGCTGCTGCTGCTGCCCCGGTGCCTGCGGCAGCGCGTTCCCCGCATCCCTGCCGAGGCTGGCTGCAGACACCGCGTGTGAGCACAGCGGCGGTGTCAGAGCAGGGCTCATCCCCTGTACTCCTGTCCTGTCCTGCAGCAGTGCCGGGGAATCGGCGGCTGCGCTGCCCCGAGTCCCGSGGGCCCGTGGGGCAGAGGGCGCGGCCAGCGCCGAGCGAGAGCCGCCAGCGCGTACCAAGCGCAAACAGCTGCGGCTCGCAGCAATAATTACCGGGCCCTGGATGCTTTCCACCGCTTCATTAGCATCTGGCAGGACCTAAAGTTCCAGGGTCACAAAACACARAGCTATTATTTTATTTCAGGAAAATGCACAGCGGCGTCCCTCGAGAGCTGTCCTTTTGTAATCAAAGGACAAGTGCAGCGCCGGGAATGGAGATGCGGGATTTCCAGCCATCACATCCCCCGGCCGGGAGGGGACCAGCCCGTCACAGAGCCACAGATCGTTCATTTTTTTGTCAGAATTTCCAGCCATCGCATCCTCCAATCGGGAGAGGGACAAACTAGTCACATAATCACAAACTGCTCTTTTTGCCCCACATCAGCATCCTCAAATAGCCCCTGGCAGCACCGGCAGAGCTCGGTGATTCCTTATGGCACTGACAGCTCCGGGGGTTTGCACACACGCACAAAGTACACACCAGCTTAAGTTTTCAASACTTCATTCATCTTCGCAGTAGAACAAAATACACCATTTATTGTCAAACCTACAGCGTTTGCACTTTCTCTGAACTGTGTTTGATTCTCCGGTTTTACAGGGCTATAGGGTGCATGAYACAACTTCACTCCTCGTTGCCAATTCAATTCCCAGGGACGTGCTGCCAGAAAAACACCTCATGGGAGGGATATCCATCCCTACAAGTGCTKCACTCACCCCCAAAATCCTGTTGGCCCATACCTTTCAATTACCCCAAAATAATGTAAAATAAAATACTCTTCCTATTCTGAGTTTCTACAGCCAAAATCCCAGCTTATTTTTATATGACCCCAAAAAGGAAACCATGCCTTGATAGAATATTCGCAATTCCCCCAGAATAATTATACTTTGATTATTCAGCAGGCTTTGCCATACTTAATAAACCATTTCGACTGTGAGGCAGTGCAGAAAGGAATTGAAATAACCTCCTTTTTAACAGACCATTGGTCCTAAGCCTTTTAATACACCCTAATGTATATTTAGATATCGATCCACGTTCATTTCAATTATTCCCCATGACAAAGCTGATCACACACTAATGCAATGTGCAGTGTAACACTGAGTACTGAGTTGATTTTTAAGTCTCGTAACAGCCTCCTCCTCTTGTCTCTGGCTTTGTGATTGTTGGTAGGTYAGACAAACAGCTTGGTGTCATATGGGAGCAGGGGGAAGGAGCAAACCAGGCACTGTTTCATCCTTTTCCCCTATTTCCTGTGGCGGTAGAAATGCCTTGAAGAGCTCACTCATACAGCAGAGCCAATCCTGGAGGAAGCTAAAGAACCCCAACCCTCAAGCAAAACCAACTCTGTGTGTGTGCAGGGGGGATGGAGCTAAGGCAAGATGGTGCCTTTGCAGCAGGGACTACATCCAAGATGAATTACAGCCGTTCCCGTGCTCTTGGCACTACGAGAGCAGAAAATCATCTCCCTCCCTATTACCATAATAGCTTTCACACTTCCCAAGCAGCAGAGTGAAGCGTGGGGATGCTGAAAGAAACAGCACATAAACAACAAGCAGAAAGTTTAGATAAATAGGAAGATACCATCTCCAGAAAATGTTTACAGCAATTTTTATAATTAGCTTGGGGGGGGGGCAATGCCCCACAACTGCCCCTCACTCCTAACACCTGATACCCTTTGGATGGGCAGCGGGGGAAGGGGGGGGGGGGGGGGGGGCGGAAGGGAAAAAAGAAAAGGCAATTTAGTATAAGTATAAATAAAAAGGATTTTGAAATGTTTTTCACAGTTCAGAATGGCTCCTAATGTAGCAGCCAAAGCAGGGATCCCTGGGAGATTAAATGAAGCTGACAGAAAAGCTTGAGGGATCTGCAAGTCTACTATGAGAGAAAGTTTTTCAGAGAGCTGCAGAGTAACAGGGATTCTACAAATAAAGTGCAAGTGCTGAAGCTCCTGCCTGCCTTCCCACATGCCCAGCATGCCCCCAGCTCTAAACCAGGAAACAAAGCCCCCAGAGCCCACAGCAGCCTTTCTACTTTAGCCCAGAACCAYACCAGCTCTGTGTTCCAGCATTTTACATCCTAGAAGGCTTCCCAGGGAGTGGGCGGTGAGGAAAGGGTAGGTCAGGCTGCCCAGACCCACACAAATCAGTGGCTACAAACCAGAATCAACAGAACAAATGAGGCATCTGCAGCCTCCCAGGGCTGCCAGACCTTTGTGGGTCACAGGGAGCCCCACAGGGAACTCTGATCTTGCAGGCCAACAGGAAGCACTGTGGGATTTGCTGTCCTGTTATTAACATGGCAACAATCCCTTCATGTACCTCAGGACCCCATCGGCACCATCTGCTTCTTCATCTTGAGYGCTGCCCAATAATCCCATCACCAACAGGCTGCTGTCAGTTTGGGMTTCTGTGCATGTCTGCAAGGAACCTCTCCAGGTCACTGGTTTGAGCCCAGTGGGGGCTGGCAGGATCTGAGAGCTCTCATGCCCTCACCCCCACTTAGAGCGCGCACAGGATGGGCTGATCCTGTGTCTGGTGCTCCTGGGACTGCACCATCTCAGCCCAGGAGACAGCACCACCACCAGACTCACCTTTTACACAAAGATTTTATTTTTTTCCCCATGACTAAGAAGTGCAAGTGACATTTTCCCTGGCAGCTCTAAGCCCTGTCAGGTCTGTCAGTGCTGTAAGGTCTTACAGCTGCTTTTCCCCTGGAACAGGATAAAGCCTAATAAGTCAGGCTACCTGACTCAAAGAGAAAGAGCAAGGATTAATTTGAGAAAACCAGTCTGAAGTGCTTTATCTCCCGCAGCAAAGTGCCAGTTTGTAATGAGTTGCCGTGAGGGGTAACTCAGCTGGGGCACCTGCTCAGTGTTCCAGGTGAAATTATGGCTACAAGGCRCAACCACAGAACCCTGAAGGATTCAAAGACACCTCAAGGCAGCCCAYGGAGGACAAAGAACAGACATTTGTGGTTTACAACCTGCAAGAGACAGACTGAGACAGAAGCAGGACAGCCCATGAGCCTGGCACTCAAGAGCTGGGCTCATGATGGCTCACAATCTGCTGCTTCTGCCACATTGAGTTAGCTCAGGGTGCAGGAAGGAGGGCTGCTGATGGTATATGATCTATATGTAACCGTGCCAGGGAGTCATGTGTGACTGTCTGCAGCACTGGGAGGCAAAGGTGGCTCCAAAAGTCTTTYTGACCTCTGAAAAAAAGAAGGTACRACGCTATAGTCTGTAATTTAAAAAACAACAATAATTGCCAGCTGGATGAAATGGCTTATGATATTAGGGGACCAAATGATGGTTTTGTAATCCTACACAATGGTTCTGCATTTTGCTCCCGGGCTCTCCGGTTTCTAGAGCTCCAGCACTGTTTGGACAGGGTTATATTATCTAGAGAAAAAAAAGTCACTTCTGAGACTGCACCAGTACTCAAAAGTGTTTGAAATGACACAATTCTGAAATGCAGAGAGCAGTAATTTCTGTGACACTCCATCATCTCCTGCAGTACACTCCAGAGCTGTTGGTATGATCTCCCTCATTTCCACATGCAACAGGGAAGAGGGAGCTATCCATCCAGAGGGGAAGGGGGAGAGCAGAGAAATCCCTGAAAAACCAGAACCTTTGCATGCAATGATTGTATTCACACTGAAGCAGTGACACGAGCTCCCTTTGAACATAAAAAGGGATTAGGTGGCAGGGCACTAATGCCCACAGCTAAATCAAGCCCTGCTCAGCAAAACGTTTGACACCAAAAATCCTCAGCAGCACGGATAAGGCTGCAGTGCCAGCAGCTCCTGCCCCAGCCATTGGCACAGGGCAATTCACAGCTCAGCAAGAAGTGCTGTAACCTTATTGTCACACCCCCAGGCTGTGCACAGGGACAGACACCAAGGACCAAGGAAGGAGTTTCACAGAGCTGGGAGGGCCCTGCAGCCGTGCCCAACACCCCAGCAGGTCTCAGATCCCAACCCCAGCCACCCTGAGCAGCCCACTCACATCCTCACCACCAGCAAAATGACCTATAAACCCAAGACCACCTTTGGCACGATCCAAAATTCCTCCTGTGTCACACAAAACAGGAAATGTGGCACAGTGCAGGGAGGCAGAGCAAAGAAACAGTCAGCATCTGCCCAGACACGGGGCTCCACATCCCAGCTCCCCAGCAGGAAACACCCGGGAAGGTCCTTACACAGACATAACCTGTGTTTCTGGGAAGCTGCAAAGGCTCCCACGTACCAGGCTGCTCAGATCAGCTCTGAGGATGCTCTGTACTCACCAAGCAGACAGAAACCCCTGGCAGAGGCAGCTTGGATCCCACACGTGTTCATGCATGTGCAGGGACACCCAGCCAAAACACAGCCAGGCCATCGGGACCCGCACTGGCTCCTCATTTTCCAAATAATTCTAATTCCTGTGAAGKTTCCCTTTAAAAATGAGATTTTGTTCTTTAATATTCATTGACTCCTGGTTTGCTTCCCACACACAAGGCATTATTTACTCTACAGTGGCTCGGTGCATCAATTATGGTAATAGTTTGTGAATAACATTTGCATTATGGGAAAATGAGCCTGGTTATTTAGCACTAGCCAAACCATCCCTCTGGAAAATTGTCACAAACACACGTATCATATGCCTCCACTTAAACAGATCTGTAATTACACTAGTTTATTAAAAAGAGCCAGCTTTTTTTTTCTCTCTCTCTTTTTTTYCCCCCTTTTAAATCTCCTTTCTGAGAGCACACAAACATCTATAGAACCCTTTCTTTTACTCACCCAGAAAAAGCTAAAGGCTAATGACTKCTGCTACCATTTCCTCTTATTTTACACTGAGATGTTAGGGGTAAAAAGCATCTCCTACATTAGTTTACTTTAATGCAGAAAGTGTGGCTCAGTAATTGTGGCATTTGATTAATGCTCCGTTGCAGTCCCTTCGGCTAAATTCCAGCCTCGGTTCAACTACTGTAAATTCTGATTAATATCTGTATTACATCAGCACCCAGGGTTTATATTCCACCAGCAGGACTGCCTGGTGCAAGGCACTGAGCACGGGGAGCTGCAAAGTCTGGGCTTCCTCCAGAGCAACTGCTCTGCTCCCAAATGAGCTTAAAGCAGCAAATAAAGCATTACACCTTGTGTAATGTGTCTGTGAGTACCTGCCTAAAAGCTTGCCAGCTTTTCTAAGCAGTTGAGAAAAGCTGAGAAAAATTACAACAGAGGGTGTTAAAGAAAAAGAAAAAAACCAAAAAAAAAACAAACAACAAAAACACCCCAGAAAAATGAACACCTTTGTGCAAATGAACACCTTTGTGCACTAAGGACCTGCAGCCCTCATGGGGTTTCTTACGCTCAGACTGCAAAATTCTTGTAAATAAGCATTTATGTCAGTGTATAGCAG
>NW_026623898.1:92174-172062 GCF_030028575.1 Malurus melanocephalus | reverse complement strand
TCTGAGTCAGTGAAACATCTTTCGATTTTCCAGCTGAGAGCAATGTTTTGCCTAAAATGAAGGCTAGAAATACGCACCAAAGCTGCAGATACAAGAAGAATAGAAGCTAAAAGCATCATTTCCAGTGCCCGCTGACAGCTGAGGTACATTTGGAGAAGTTAACCAAGGCTTCAGGCTTTCTAAGAACACCAGTGATTTTCCACAGAGCTCCAACTGTCGTCTGTACACACAGGAAATGCACAAATCTGCCCCTTTGTATGGGAAGGGGGAGCAACACAGCCAGAATGMCCCCAGCAAAGGGGGTTCTGAGGTCACAAATTGTAATATGGACAGGAGGAACTGTTTAGGCATCAGATCTCCACAGCCATTCCCATGATCAGAACTGAACTTTTCTAGGGAGACTATACTACAAAGAGACTTCAAASAAGCAAAATGGAAGTGGGCAGAGASAGGCACGGGCAGTGTGACACYGTARCACCTGAGYTGGTGCATTCTGTGCTGCACAGAACTGAGYTGGCACCRCTCTGTGCCAGCAGCTCTTCCCCAGGATGCTGGGCACAGCCTGGCCCAGGGCACTATTAACATAGCTGTTACTATTGAACAGTTCTTTCACTGCCTGTGACTTGGTGATGTCAGGCCAATYCCAAAGTTTCCAGCCAAGAAATCATCCTAATGAGCCATCTCAGAAGATTACACAGGCTATTGACACCGAACTTCGACCTTGTTATTCAGCCAGATGTGAGAATAAAACAATACTGGACAAGCTTTYGTTTGCTCTGCCTCTGCCACACCTTCTACCTGAGCTCTGTGGAAGGCGCACAAGCAACACCAAACCCCCTTTACACAGAGCACACCACTCCACGTGTTTCTTCCTCTGTTGTGACTAAAATGAAACTGGTCTTACTCTGCACCAGAACAGGTGTGTATTTGGAAGCTGCTCTAAAGCCTGTATTTCCCACTCTGGTATGAAGTAAAAGCTACAGCAGTGGCACTGAGTGCTGTGTGCTGTACCTCACTTGGCTTTCCAAGAGAAAAGAGAGGTAAGGATGCTGGTATCAAGCAGAAACTAATTATTCCTGTGATTCACTTGAAATTTAGGTATTAATGTGGGATGAAGCTCTTGATCTATAAATACCAAATAMTAAATTAAAAATATCATTATAAAATGCATAACCAARCCCCAAAARCTTTCCCCCATCCTACCTGGGCAAWGCTACACTCACCACAGCACCACCARATTCCACCAACCCCYTTTCCTTTCCTTTGGCCAGCTGAGCAGCACAACACCATGTTTGCCACAGGGCTCAAAAGCAGATTTTCCTCAGCAGGAAAGGTGTGCTTGTTTTAACAGCAAAGGGAGCAGGTTGGCAGCGCTCGACAAGMCTGAATCAAAGTGTCTGCAAATAGAATGGCAAAGGTCAGGCTGAAGCTGCGGGCTGGCACTGCAGCGATGTGCCACAGGCTCTGTCCCTGCTGGAAAAACGTTCAGCTCTTGTCTTCCACACTCTCCCCTGCTACACRTTTATCTTCCCCATCCTCAGAGAGGAGAGATTAAAACAGACATGTAAAAAGGATGAGGAAAAAAAAACTGCAGAATAGTCCCCTCCCTCATTTTAATTATTRATGCAGACAGCCTAAGCAATCTGTAAGCCATATACATAATGTATTTACTTGAAAATCCCAGCAAATCCACACGGTATTACAGAACAAACTACAAGCTGATCTGGGAGCACTGTCTTAAGAACTGGGTAAGCTGTCTCCATGTACTCAAAAATCTGTTTGACAAACGGAAAGATTAGATTAATGTTAATAATGCTAACGTGCTCAGCAGCACTCCCTGCCCCAGCAACGGGGTTTGGGTGCCYGGGGTCTTTTCTTTCATCCTCACCAGATCATGAGTCTGTGCTGCAAACACTGCTTGTTTAGAATGACAAAGGCCAGACTGGCTCACATCCTTAAAGCCCCCCCCCGCCCCAACCCTGGTTTGATTATACACCCCATCAGTAATGTTTAGGGATCAGCCAGAAAGCAGCAGATGTTTTACATAGCAAAAGACCACGTCACATTAAAAAAAAAAAAAAAATCACCTTTGAAACAGCTGCTTCTAGGTTTGGGGCTAAGGAGGGTGGATGGGGTAAAAGGGAAATGGGGGCAAAGAACCAGACTTCAGGTTGGCTTTGGTGAGAGATCTTGTGTCCCCCTCTGCTCTGTCCCTGACTGGAACCACCTGGACAAGAAACACTCATTAAAATAACATTCCTTGCAGAGCTGAACAGTGTAAGCAGCAGCAGTTTACTATAGCATGAAAATGCAGAATCTGTAGCTCATTGAGCCATTCATTGTTTCATCGTGCGCCGTAAGAGACTGAACGGCCAAGGCTTTCTGTGTCTACACTGCAGATCATGAGTCTGTGTGCCCCAACAGCCAGAAGGGACAGAGCAGGCACTGCCACTGTCACCCTGAGCTCTGGGAGGTGACACGGGGAGCCCAAGGCCAGGCTGGGCACTGCAGGTCCCGGTGAGCCCCGCCACCACCTCCTCCTGGCCCAGATGCTGCGAGACCCCTGCGGCAGAGCCTGTTTGCAATTTTCTTCTCAACCACCAGTATGAAAACACAAACCTTCAGACAAACGGATCCTTCACTTCCTCCTTGCTGCTTTTAGTGGTTTCTTTAATCTTTTAAGCTTSTGGGTCTAATCCAGCAGCTGCCATCAAAAGTACTTATACAACTGCAGGGGAGGGAGGAGGGAAGGAATAGGATACACCAAATCATGGAACGCATTTGCTGAGCAGCCTCTTTGTTCTTACCACAAGTAAGTGCCTTTGGAAGGTGTCTATTCACAGCCCAAAYACATTTATGGACATCTACCTGTGATGTCCTCTACTGCCCTATCCATGCAAATATGCTGCAGAGAAACGCTACCAAGTGAATCAGATGACACATCCGAGCTGGCATGCTGAAGCACAGCGTGGGCAATGCAATGGGGGATCTCTACAGAAAGCAGCTCATGCATGAATATGCTATAGGCAGACAGCTCCCAAGATGACAAACGCTGCTCTTTTCTGAAACCTGGAAATATTTAGTGGTGTTCTTTGAGGAAGGCTCCTGGAGTCAGTGAGCACGGAGTGAGTCTGCTCCCTTTTCAACAGCAGCAGAAAGCACATTTCAGATCTCTTGGCAGAAGAGTTTAACACATGGTCTCAGAGCACGGAAAAAGTTCAAAATCCATAAACAAAGGGAATAAAAAATTGTTAAGATTCCATTATTAAAACCAAACAAACAGAAAAAACCCACAGAAGGACTCGTGTAATTTTGAGCACCAGGATCTACCATTTCTGCAGGATGTGTGTGCTAAACCCCACGTTTAAAGGAGCTGGAGGATTGGAGAAGCACCAGGTGAGCAAATTCCCTGCCCTGTCTAAGGCTGTGCTTTTGCTCCTGGTGTTCCCAGGACATAGCACACACAAATGCTCTGTTCATGCTGTGAAGTAAATTTGCTGGTACATCCTTCTCTTTGGGCACAATCTCATCCCCCAGCATAGTGACAACTACATGAAGTTTCTAAAAATAGCATGTCCTTCTTATATAAACATGACATAAAGGAATTAAGTGACAGCTGACCAAAAGCATCCCTTTAAAAGGCAAACTTTGCTGAGCACTGAATGCAAGAAACACTTAAAAGCAGCCAAGCTTTTTTGTATTAATTGAAGACAGAATAAAGCTTCTAGATAAATTTCCAGTTTGCCTAGAAAGGAAAGGTATTTCCTCTACACACTGACTCAATTACTCCTATTCCCACTTATAAATAAGTTAATGAGTTTTCAGATGGATTTCTACTCCTGGAAAAGATCTGCCATAAGCACCCTTCCAGAGGCAGGTCCCACAGTTCTCTGCTATTCCAGTCGAGAACTTTGTCATTCAAAACCATTCAGGCTTTAAAAACTCAYCTAGAGTTTTCTAGAAGGAAAAGCTTCCAGAATTTCCAGTCTTTTTAAACTGTATGACAGCTATACACATACAAACCAGAGCAGCATTGACTTCCTGCATCTGCAGGCATTCTGAATAATTCTTTGGTGCCTCATAGCTTATCCTTCCTAGCAACAAGAGGAACTTCASCAGAACCGCATCAGCAATGCACAGRAAAGTTAATATGCAAATAAGTCTGTGGGGGAAAGAAGTAGTTTCAGCGTAACCTGGCTAATCCCTAAAYCTCAGGGAACTACATTATATGAATTATTAGATCAGGATCCCTCTCTGTGCCACTGTAGAATGAGTTGGGGAGGTGCAGGGCACCAGGCACCAGGGAGRTCCCTGTTGGAGGATGGAAAGGGAATGAAACCATCACTCCAGAGCTGCACAACTGAGAACKCCAACACCGCCCATGCCTGCCGCCAGCCGGGAGGGGCTTTGTGCCATTTGCTGTCGGCTCGGCAGGGCAGCACAAACCTCAGCTGTCGGGGCTGGAGTCGGCGAGGCGCTGCCCGTGCCCCCACACGGCTGTGAAATCCCTGTTTGGCTCTCGATGACAGCTCACGGGGCTCCATTTCAGCCCGAGGGAGCTCCGGATGTCCCCGGCGGTGCAGGGCCCYACGGGCACACAGGGCTGGCACCGGGGATGGCCGTGGCTCCCCGGGGAGCCCCGAGCGTGTTGTCCCCGGCAGCTGTCGCAGTGCCATTGAACCCTGCCTTAGGAGCCAGAGCTACGCTGGGGACAACAGAGCGTTTGTGGGTTCCAGTAATTCTCTGTTGATCCCAATATCCCTCACCCTCCCTGTTGCCAGGGAACAGGGCTGCGGGCAGTATTTCCCCCCTGCTGATGCACAGCCTGCCCTGATGGTGATTGCCGTGCAGACCCCGCACCTCCTGCCCTGCTCTGGGTGGTGTTTAACTGTTCATTGAAATGTAAACAGCATCCACAAACACACTAAGATCCCGCCTGACTAAAGGGGTATCTAGGCCACGCTACTTGGAAAAATTGGTTTGCAAGCCCCTGCAGAGAGAAATTAATTGACCTGGGACTCCAACACGCAGGTCACCCTCCCCTGCCAGCACAGCCTTGCAGGCAGGCTGGCACAGATGGCATCCTCCATCCACCATCCTCCATCCTCCATCCTCCATCCTCCCTCCTCCCTCCTGCTTTTGGTCTCCCAAGGAGTACCCTCCTCCTCCTCCTCCTCCTCACTGCTGTTCACACAGGACACAGGTACAGGATACAAATAATTACCTACTGAGCCAGCAGCTACACCAGCATCTGAGGGCATGACCCCCAATGCACAGTGTTAGGACTTAAATATCTCTCAGTGAAAGTAAAGCATGGAAACAGGCTTTTTTCCTGTCCTCAGTAAGTCACACTGCAAGAGTTCCTGCTTATCTGCAGAATTTCCTACATTCTCCCCATTCCTGAAATTCAACAATATCTAGCTTGACTTGTGAAAGGCTTTGGGAGATATCAGAATCAGGCTCTTGGATAAGCTAGGGCCTATGATAACCACACCTTTTAAAATATCTCTGGAGCTTTCTGGAGTTTCTCATATGTGCTATTCCTGCAAGTGTCGAAGTCTTCAAAGCTTCCAGAGAGGCTTYCACTTCCTTCAGACTGTGCAAACCCCATGCCAAGGAACTAAACTTCTTTATCATTGTAGCAGAGCAAATACCACCCTTCAGCTGCAGGTTTTGTGTACTACTTTCTGATGGTACTAAAAAGGCCCTCGGTAGTTCCTAACTCCAACCCAGGACAAGATTTGCTATCACATTTTCTWTAACAGAACATATTTAGATCCAGAAAAATGGGATTCAGAATAAAAACTGATGTGTTTCAGTGTCACTACTGGCATCTGAGTCTTCTTCAGCCACCCAGCCCTGAAAAGCAGGAGGGCAAAGAGCTCCTCACAAATGACTCTTGTTTCCCCCCTGAATGTTTTTATTCATCGGTTTCAACACTCTTGCAAAGCACATGGGAGAGATGGCCCAAAGGAATGGGATAATATCCCCACATAAGCTGCTGCTAATAAAAGCAGCATTCAACAGTATTGCAATTCGCTGGTCACATTTTCCAAGGAGAAAGGCAGGAAAAGAGGAACAGCATTATGTGTGTGTTAGGGCTGGGTGACACGCAGCTTCACACAAATTCACAAAGGAGCTCTGACAATCAGGCTCTTTGTCAAGGGAAACATTTGGGATACATCTACACACTTAATCCACAGCACTCCTTGTATTGAAGCAACAAATTCTACCCAGTGAAATCCAGTATGAAAATTACCGAATTACAGYTCCCATTAAATCAAGAAAAAAGTAATGAGTCCTCTTACACGTTACCCAGCAGGACTGCAGAGCTAGAGTTAAATAAAAAAAGGCAGCAAGGTACATTACTGGACATGAACTTCAAAACTAAATTAAAGAAAATTAAACCTTTTTCTGATATAATTTCCTCCTTTTATCTTTCATTTTTATGCAATTAGGCACTGCTGGATTTTAGCCAGATAAGAAAGATGATCTAGGTCAATGCYTCTCCACCCTTTTTCCACTGAAGGACCAAGCTGTTTTGGAGRGAGAAAAATAAAATCCAAGTCCATGTTATATTCTCCCACCAGCTGGAAGAAAAGGCTGCTACTGGAGCACCTATTGTTTCTTCAAAGAGAACTGTATTGCTTCATTTATATAAAAACAACCTTTTGTTATAAATTGGTATATTTTCATTAAGCACCACTAGCTAGCAAAGGCACACAGCAACATTTCTGCAGGAATGTGTCCAAATGCAAAGCTTAGAAACCCTAGTTTGAACAAAGCTACTCTAATAGAAAACAGATCAGCAACAAGAAACTCCTTTACAGTTACAGTCGTACCTAAGTATCCCTAGCTCTAAGATTTMATTTTACCACTTTTATTTAATTGTCTGTTTCAATCATTAATGTTTGCTGTGCTCTGAAATGCTCAGACAGCCCAGCCTGATTTCAGGCAGCTGGAGGTTCCCATCAGCCTGGCCCAGGTGATGCCATCAGACACTCCAGGACACAGCTGGAGAGTGGAAAACCAGAACACGCCCACAGGCTCTCAAAGGAATGGGTCTTCAGTCCCAGTTTTCACTGTCTAAATGGTCTCTATGAATGGTTGGTGAATCATGGCTTTGGTTTAATTCAGAGCAGAAAGGGAAGCAGCACCTTCAGGACCCAGTGCTGCTCAGAGCCCAATCTTTGCTCCTCACACCCCCGGCTGTCACACATTGGGAGCAAYGCAGGCACAGCATTGCTGGTCCCAGCACAGGCAGCTGGGGCTCCAAAAGAAGATCCAGGGGCTAGAGAAGCAGGAGGAGGCCAGATGAATCTGTTCCATCAGCTCAGCATGCCCTACAGGCAGAAAAGGGGGGTAATCCCTCAGACTCCTGTTGGCATTAGCAAAGTAAGTGAACACACACGTCCCCTSCAGCAGCTTGAGCTGTGGCTCCCCACGGACCAGAGCAGGGCACAGGGATTTGCTTGTACAGCTCTGCCTGTGCAAAATCTCTGTCATTACATTGTCTTGTGAGCGCTTTCCCTCTGGGAGAAGTATAACATATTCCCTAGAAGATCTGGATGGCTGCCTCGGAACGATTGTGGGTTTGGGCTCAATCGGGGATGGAAGCACAGCCATGGGGCTGCAATGACACCTGCTGATGAGAGGGACATGTGAAAGCAGCCAGGACCCAGAGTTCCCAAAGCAGATCACACCTCACTGAGTAATTCTGGAAACACGAGGCTATAGGTGGACAAGTACACCAGGGGATGAAGGAAATGCTGCAAGGTAAAAAAGAGGCAAATCACTCTTCCTAGCTCCTATGAGCACAACACAAGYGAGCAAAGCAAGGTACCTACAAACCCCAGCAGCTGCACACACTGGGTAAGGGYTTGCAAAAAAACCTGCTCCAGCAAAGAGGGTATCACAAATATTTTGTAAATACCAGGAAAAGAAAATAAAAGCACATATTCTTTTCTCATTGTGATCTGACTTAACATGAGTGTGAAATACTTTCTCCTCTTCTTCCCACATCTGCTGATCGCCTCCTCTAACCGTGCACCCCAGGAACAAGGAAAAGAGAGGCACTTTTCACCATTTGGACATGGGCAGACTGTCACTCGTATCCCCTGTAGACACCCTGCAGGTGAACACAGCAGTGGGCAGYAACAGCTCCAATCCACAATACAGTGAGCAAATTCAGATCAATAATTGCACTTCTATCAAGACAGTCTGTATTTATTCCCAAAACACCAACATTCACAGAATACTTCAATCCTTCCTGCTTCCTCAGGATGGTTTTTGTTTTCTCCAAGTGAAGAAGCTAGGATGTAGCTCCCAGTTTTTCTGTAAAGTGTCCAGGGCCTCTGTGAACAGAGAAGGGGACAACAGCTGCTGCCCTGCAGCATTAAAGGATGCCATCCATAATGACATTACACTGTCCCTTTTACTTAATAAACACYGAATTTAAAAATAAAACAGAACTCTCCTTTGATCTGTGGAAGCTCAGGAGGCTGAGATTGAGGGTGAGGGGAAAGAAGGGAGAAAATGAACACTTCTGTCAGGCAGTGATCCAGAGCACTTGGCAGGACTGGAGGCAATCAATCCCCACAGAATGCATGGAAACCAATGCAACACAACAGCAAAACCACGAGAGATGGGGAGATAAATATGCCTCACATAATTTATTTTCTTTTTAAAAAAAGTAAAAACTACTAATAAAAAGATCTGTACATCCCAAATACAAAGCATTTTCAGAAGACCCTTGGCCAGGCGATTTACTCAATTCATGCACCATAGCAAGCAAACATGGGAAGCTTTTTACACCTATGCCATGCCCCAGCCCAAACTGGTTTTCCCTCCCATTGGGTCACTTCCTGTTGMCCTCAGTGAGGATCAAATACCAGAGAAAAGAGAAAGTAAAGGTAACCATTCACACATGAAAACGAACAGCAGGAACACCAGCAAATGCAGAAACTCCTCTGCTCCTGGTCCCGAAGGGGAACCTGCCTGCTGCAGGGTTTGCTGCTTTGCATTTGCCTTGAAGCTGTAAATGCTATAATAAGGTCAGTGTGTACACAGCCACCTCTGTGACAATAATTCAGTGCACTAAGGGCCTTTAAGGCCTGGTTTGCCTTCTCATGAGCCCCTCGTGGAGTGAGGAGCCAGTGAGAGGCAGGATTGCCTAAGGGACAACCCTTCGCCTTCCTTCAAGCATCTCCCACCTGCAAACARGGGAAAATGAAAACAGACAACATGAACAGGAAAGTAGGTCACACTTGAGTGATTTCAAACTTCAAAAATAGGAAGGGATTCAACACAGGAGAAGGGAAAATGACAGGAGAGMGCATCACACACTTCTGATGAATCCATTTGATCCTGTGACTGATCAGACTTTTTCAGTGAGATTGCTTTCTAATTTATGCCTTTAAATGGAAATAAAGACCTTGATCTTAGCATTAAACTATGCAGATAGATCCTTGAGGCAATACTTCTACAGAAAACACCAAAGTGCAAAGACATTAAATTAATAATGCAAACATTGTATGTGTGTCTAGAGTGACTCTGAGGATTCAGCAGCTGTCAAATCCTCCAGTAACTCCTGCTCTGTCATTTTGGSTTTAGTAGTAATTGGAGATTTCCTTAAAATCTTCAGCCCAGGTGCCTTATCCTCCCTGAGGAGGCCGTGTTTGAGGTGGACACGCTGGCAGTGGGAGGTGTTGCTTGTCCCCTGCCACTCAGCAGTGCTGGCAGGGGACAGCCGGGCAGCAGCAGACACCTGACGGGCTCAGAGCTGCGTCAGCTGCCCCACACAGAGCCATGAAGTGTCAGTGCCRAGGGCTGCTGGAATTAGGATCACTGTTAGATTAGTTAACAGCTGTATAATTAGCCACGCTAAGCCTAGATGTTTCCCCTTGAAACCCAGTTTTTACAGTTATAAATAGCAGTGTTAATGATCTCCAGCCTCACTCATTGCMCTCGGAGCCCTCCCTCCTCCACCAGCTCTGGTGTCACTCACTGAATGTCACATTCTCCTGACTTTCTTGTAACAGCTATAGAAGGAGATAAAAAAAGAACTAAAAAAGGCAGAAACCAAAAATAAACCACAATCTGAAGTGGACCAAGAAGGATTTTTTTTTTCCTTACATGCATTAAAACCTTAAGAATTAACAGCTGCAGCTTGTACTTAAACTGCACTTTGAAGCATTAATTTAATTACATTTCACAGGAATGGGAGGAGATAGTACCAACATTTCATACCCAGGTAAACTGAGACAAAGGAGTGCAATAGTCTGGAGTCACATAGCAGGATGATGAATGGGACCCAGAATGAAACCTGAGTGCCCAGCACATCACCATGCTATTTACCAAATGGGATAAAACACCAGGGCACTCCAGCACTGAGATGTCTTTCATAAATCTGTCATGGCACACTACATGCTAATGAAGGGATATGAAGAGCATTTTTCTTTATTTTGAAGGTATTCAGTGCAGGAAAATTTWAAAAAATAGAGTTCACGCTCTTTAGATAAATTTGATTTGCCAATCTATGAATGCAGCAGAACCCAGGTTTGTCATCTCTGAAATSTGAAGTTCAGACAATACAATTCTTAAATCCTTTCCATACTGTTAATTTATCACCAGTAATATTATCATCTAACCAAAAGAATTCACCACTTCCAACACTGAAAAAAAATATGTCTTTTAAAACATTTAATCTCAGCAGAGATTTCAAAAACTCTGCAGTGCGGCAACACAATCTCTGGAAGTGTCCATAGCACAGATTACAGATGCAGTTACTGTAAAAAATTTATAATACATAGATATTTTCAGCTGTTCCGAATTTTTCACCATATTTTCAGCTGTTCCGAATTTTTCACCATGGCTAGCACCACATGTCTGAGCATCTTTGGAGGTGTAATATAAACAAGTGAGAATTTTAAAAGCTGTTCCTATGAACACTGTTAGGGTTTTAATGTGGTTTAGAAATGAAAATGCAAGTTAAAAGTGAGATAACTTGCACACTGCTGCTCACAGTTCCCTGTGTGGTTACTATCATAGATGGTGGTCTGTGCTTTTGCATCCCTGGGTTTCCAAAGGTGCATTTTGGGACATTTTCTTTCCAGCGCACAGAGCACCAGGCTGTCTGAGGCGGGATGGCAGCCCTGRAGCAGAGCACTATGCTTCCAGGATTTTTCTTTCACTGTATAAACACATCTACAGTATTTCTTGAATCTGCTAATTCTTCAATGCAGCAAGGAAACAAATGCCCTGAGGCCGAGGCTGGAAGAAGCTTCTGAGAGCAGTGCAGGACTCTGCAGCATCCGGCCATGCCACAACACGCGTTTTGTGTGCTCACACCTGCTCCTCCTCCTTGGGACATTTCCCATGGGCACTAAATCTCAGGATTTTGTTTCAGAGAGGAGAAAGCAGACCTGGCAGGTGAGGTGGCTTTCCCAGAGCAGCCTGAGCCACTGCTYACCCAGCCCCCTGCTTCACCCCAAGGGACAGCACAAGCTCTCCCTTCCCTCCCTGATCAATAAACCAAGAACCAAATTAGCCAAATCTTTGATTCGTGTTCCAGGGGCAGTGAATCAAACAGGGCACAGCACTGTGCAAAGAGCTCCTCCAAGACAAATTATAAAACCCTGCAGTTTTGGGATGATTTATCAGGACCTCTGCCAGCCAGGCTTACCCCAGCCAGGAGATCTGCTTGGATATCGACCAGCCGAACAAGGAGACAAGTGTTTACATCAGTAAAATCTGAGAATATGTACTGAAACAAATCATAAAACATGAAACAAACATGAAACAAACCTCAGAAAACATGCATTCTGTAATTTATCCATTTGATCACTTAACGGAATTGTGAGAATCTGAACAGAACCCCCCCAAACCAATCTCAACCCCAAAGTTAGCTGCTGATGTATTATAAYRGTGGCTACTGATTTTGCYGAMTTCGWTTGCTGGGCTCCCCACTTCACACAKAGCCCATCCCAGCCTGTAAACATTTTCAGACAGAAAACTGCTCCTGCTGAAGCTCTTTCAAAGCTCATCACAAGTTCCCACCAGTCTCTCAGCAAAACTTTGCTTATTATTTCATAGTGAGTGGAAACTTCTCAACTGGGCAACCATGCCCAGGCAGCCTATGCTATCCTCAAATGAAAACTGTGGCTCTGGTGAACACTTTTTCTGTGAAGGAAAAAAAGAAATAAAAAGAAAAAATAAAGTGGGGAAGAAAAGGCAATAAATTAGCTTTCTTAATGATCTGAAARTCCTGGGAATCCTGAGCAGAATGCAATAACCGCTCCTGCAGTTTCTTCTCTCCTCCCCTCCCAGCTCTCACTGTGCCATCCCAGCGCCAAGCAGGGAAATCACAAAGGAAAAGCCATTAGAGAGGCAGCAGGCCATTACACTTAGCTGGTCAAGGGTAATTACCCTAATTAAAACACTGGTAGAGCTTGTAAATAGAAACAAGTGACTTGCCAAAGAAAAAAACAACCCCTCTGCTCCCTCTGTGGTAACTGGTCAGGGTAGGACCGGCTGCAACACCTCTGACTGCACACAGCCATGTGCCATGGGGACACTCCTGCAGCCACWCTAAATGGAAAATTACCTGAGCTCCTGGCATGGCTTCCCAAGGAAACACCGGAAAAGAAAGTCTGAGAGCACCCAAGAGCTGAGAGAAATCMATTCATGCTCCCATTCAGAGAAATTTGCTGTCCTTGGCAGCTTTGGTCCTGTGCAGGGCCAGGAGCTGGATTTTGATGATCCTTGTGGGTCCCTTCCAACTCAGGATATTGTGTGATTCTGTGATTTGGGTGCTGTCTCCCTTCACCCAGAATCACCCCCCTCCTCCACCCCCAAGTCATGCTTTTGGTTCTATTTCAAGCATCTGAGTTCCTGAGGTAAATAAGGAAATTCCTGTTGGTGGTTTTTTTGCCCAGTGAAGTCACCCTGGATCACCTAAATGCTTTCACAGAGCTGGGGTTTCACACCTAAATCTGGTGGAAGAACTCCCGACTGTGGATTTCACTCTGCTCTCAATCCCCTCTGTTCTGTGTGCTGCGGAAACAYGAGGCATTGCTCCGGCTCTGCAAAGCTAACAAATCCCTGGGACAAACCCTGCAGAACTTGGCTGCAAACGCACTGAATCCACTGTTCCTGTGAGAGTTCCTTCATGAATATCTCCCCCTCACACGAAGGAAGGAGGAGCAGAGGGCTCTTTGCCTCKTGGCATCACTCCAGGCTCTCTCAAAGCCTGCAATGGTGTTGTTAAAGAGYCAGCGATCCAAGGCTGTAAGAGATTTTGGCAAAAGCCTGCGCTGGATGGTGCTGAGACAGAGAGGAAGSGATGCTGCGCTGTGCACATGAGGAGCCTGAGCCCATCTAGGACAGCTCTGACCTGTGTTCCCAGGGAGCTGATAGCTCCAGGAAAGAAACCTTTCATCAGGGGAAAAAACACATCCCTTTTTCTTTACACAGAGGGATGTTTTGTACTGAGAAAGTAAGCACACAAGATGAGTACTTGCTTGTCATCGTCACCAGACCAACAAAAAAACGGTGTCACCGGAGGCAGATCCAACACTTACAGCACACAGAAATGAGAGAAAAACATCCACACTTGGTGGCTTTAGCAAAGCTGTGCTGCAGGAGRGGATGGCCACAGAATATGAGGTGTGTAAAGCAAAGGGCAGCAGGGAATCACGGGGTGTGCATGACTCCAGGTGCCCAGAACCAAMCCCCCAGGGCTCTATCGGTGCAGCGGGGCACAGGAGCAGCGAGGGCTGGGTCCCTGCCGCAGGGACACATCCAGGAAAGCGTTTGTTGCAGGCACCGGGACACCGGGACAGGGATCCGTGCGGGGATGTAACCCGACGCACCCGCATCTGCCGGGCACACAAACACGGCATGCTTTCATCCCCGCGGGCAGSGCTGGAATCACTGCCGCCTATTTTTAACATTTTCAATTCCTYGCAAAGCCGAGGGGCTGCAAGGCAGGAGCCAGCCCCTGCTCTGCACACAGAGCCTGTGCCCAGTCATTGTCCCCAAACAATGAACCCCCGCAGCCAAGCTGCATCCCAGGCTCCAGCAACGCTGCCGATCCCTGCAGAAACCCGCAATCCTTCGGCATGGGACACAGGGAACAGCCGGGATGAGAGAAGTACATCTGCTGGGATTTACAGAGGTAAGTACACRCAACGTGTTACCTTCAGGGACAATCCCCCTGGAATTTCAGGATTTGTGCCTGTAAGACAGAAATGGGCCATTGAGTTGAGAACTCCATGCAGTTCTGTCTCCCAGTTTGTTTTACCATCGCTGCCATACACTGACGCTGTTGGGAGAGGAGCCAGGGGTGGTGGGAGTGCAAAACACACAAATAGGGCCTTTCCTTACAAGAGGGAAAARATTCAGTTGTCACTCCAAATGGACCAACATTTGCTGGCATCTGTTCCCTTAACAAGTGGACAGTTTGAGCAATGTTCTCTCCAAACTAAGGAACAGTTGGTAGAATGATAAAAGCTCCCAGATCACTTGATGTAGGAGATGTGTGCCTTCAAAAGAAATCAATTTCTGCTCAATAAAAGCAATCCCCAAAGCATGAAGTGGCAGGAGCTGGACTGAACCACAGCAGCTCAGTCTGGCTCACACCTATTGCTACAGAGAGACCAAAACCAAACCAAACCAAGCTGCTGGGCACCAAGGCTGGAACAGCAGCTACTCCACAGGCAAACTGTAGAAATGAAATTCTGGAGCCACCAGAATTCACTTTAAAAAGCTAAGCTGCAACAGAGCAATCGTGTTACCCAGCATTTTCCTACGCAAACCTGTGCTCCATCCTCTGCCACATGAAACTTCAAGTGATTGTTTAAGTACACAGGCATATGATCCCTTACTTGGATCACACAAGGCATCAGTTACTGATGAAGGAAATGGCTGATGAAAAAACTGCAGACCCACAGTGCTCACCATCAGAAATGGTGTGATACAAGCTGGCCTATTGATTTTAAAGAAAGTAATTCCCTCTTTCAGCAAGGACTGACCTGTGATACTTCACAGGAATGCGCTTCCCAAAGTGGATGAGCATTTGCACAATCAATAAAATGCACACAATCAATATCTCCCCAAAAGGGGTCAATAACTGAAACAGGTATTAAGTTAGAAGTCACTCCTGCAACAACACTGAAAGGATTAAAACGTTATTCCCCTTATCCCTGTATTCTTTTCCTTCTCACATCACAGCAAACGACTAACCTTCAGAGACCAAAGCAGAAATAAATAAAGAAGCCAAGACCAAAGATCAGCTGAGATTTTGACTTTGCAGATTCATAGTATCGACAGCACTGCCCTTGAGCACAAGCTCAGGAGTTGGGAGAGATGGAAGCCTGTACAGAAACCCGCTCTGAACTGTATACTACAAGCTATTCAGTGAGCAGGAATGAAAAACCCTTATTAAAATGAGAAGCTAACACTTAGGACTGTTCATAAATACAAATTTAGGACTCTTAGTAAATACAAATCCATAATAAAATGCCTGTGACAGCAGGTTAATTCACAACATCCATTTCTTTTGATCATGATTTGTATATTCACACAGAATTGTTGGTCCCTTAAATCAAGACAGATTTTCCTCTAGCACCTCCATATTTCCATTGAAACTTTTGTGAAATGCCTCCACCCATGCTTTTTTTTTTTTCTCCCCAGAAATCAACCCTAATGAATCAAAACTGCTATCTTTCTGCACACTGCAACACCAAACAACATTTCAGTGTTTGCCAGCAGGAACACTGGTTCAGATGCTAATCCTACAAATACTTCTGGATTGGATATATTGGATGGAATACTTCTAGATTGATACCAACATGTCCCACACTCACAATGCTACCCTGTGTTATCAATAAAAGACTCTTATTCACACATACAAGTATGTTCATCGAAAACATCACTTTGGTGTTGCAAATTGCTTGTCTCTTTTTAGAGCACAACTTGCTCCTGTTTCACACTGATTTGCAGGATATGGAAACCACAGGACACATTTGAGAGATAAGGWAGAACAAATTGTAAACCTAGGAGTATTTATCACAAACCCCACATTATCTACTGCTGTAGCCACTGCCTTTTTTCTTCATAGTTGTTATTACGTGCCCATATATAATGGAAAGTTAAAAAGCCCTACTTTCTGCTAGGCTTGCGTCCTGCCTTAGCATATGAAATCTGATGAAGTACAGCACGAGCTGRTTGCGAGTGTGCTGAAGAAATAACTAATTATTTTAAAGCAGGTTTTCAATGGAGAGCTCTGGCCCATTCATGAATGCAGTTCTGATTATTCTGCTGGAAATTATGCTTTCCATTAACATCCATTCCTGTGCGTGCCAGAGGGGCACAAAGTGCAGCTCATGCTCTGAAATGACTGGGCAGTGTTGTCTCATGTGTGTCTTGCAGCACAACATCCAGAAAACCCATATTTTCTCATGCTTTTTCTAAAGATAACATACATAAAACATGCAGAAGCCATGCTGCACTACCTTTGTCAAGACAGCCCTTCAAAACTCTGTTAGAAATACACATTAAACTTTCCCATCAAATGACCACCGTATCAAACCTCCTCATCTTTAAYTCATCTAACCCACCCTGGGCATGGCAAATTACTCACAGACACATTTTAAAGGCATGTTGAAAACGCCCAGCATGAGACAGTCCACATTGGATCTTCCAAACTTAATTCTGAGCCACAAGACAAACTCTTTCAACATAATTATCACTACCATATGGGCAGCTCTGCTATTGTGCTGGTTCTAATTAGGATTGTATATGTTACACATGTTGAAAGAGTTTGCAAATATGTTTTGTGGTTGACAGTTAAGCTCAGTATTTAAAGTAATGTGAACTTTTGTATGTTTACATTGCATTTGCTGTAACAAATACATCATGTGCATAATAAACATACATATGTGCACATATACATGCATACACACTATTTTGTTTTAGCAAAATAAACACAAAACAGGTGTCAGAAATGTTAAAACTCATAACTAGAATAAACATATTCACCAAAAATTTTAATCCARTGCACTCCTGCTCAGCTATTGGTTTCTACACAGAGGATCCAAAAGTATTTCCACTTCCTTAGTAACATGATTTATTAATTGGATATTGGTATTTTCATCTATTATCTTGTATATGCTACTCAAAATTTGGAATTAACTTCTTCAAGAAGTTATCTGTGTATTCATCTATTGATATATAATTTTTTGCCACCAAAAGAATTGCATAAGCAATTCAGAGAAAACAGAATATAAATTAAAATCTTAGAATGGTACAGCTGAAAAGCCACTGGAGTAGAGGCGTAGAAAGGCAAAGTACCAACATAACACAGGTAAAGAACAAAAATCAATCCTTTACAAGCACAAAGCCTGGGGCAATTAATTTAATTCTAAAACCTTATACAAATATGCTAGGCATGCAGCTGCTGTCTGTGAATTGCAGCAGGGCTTTGGAACTCTGCTTTCCCAATCATTATTTTATTAGACGTGTGTACTTCTCCCTTTTGATTTGCGAGAGCCTTACAAGATGTAAGAGCAGTACACAGACACATTTAATTGCTAATGATACTGTGCTCTGTTTCAAGTTTCAGCATTAGCATCTCAAGGTAGAAGAGCATTACAACCCTTTCAAAGCTTTAAAACCCACTTTCCACGTAAACACATTACTGCCTGAGCTTTCCTTTCCAGTCTTTTGTCTTGCTCTCACCCTTCAGTTCAAAGCTGTAAAATAACAAGATATCTCAATATTAGCTAACTCCTGATGCTGCTTTGAAGCAAGAGGACAGCAAARCACCAGTCTCTATCAATAACACACAGACATCTCTGAGCACAATCAGCCTGCCTGTGCAGGGGTTGATGCACCACAATTTTCACTCATACARTGAGACTTTCAAAGGCTCAGGCCACTTAAAAATGGATGGAACCAGTTGTCTTAATGCTCCTTGTTCAGAGCAGGCTGCAGAGGGCAGGTGTAAGGGCTTTACATCATCTCTGCCCAGGACAGGTTCCACTGTCCTGCTGGGGATGGGATGGAGCACAGGACAGGGCAGCCCTTTCACACACCCAACCCAGCATTCTCCTTTCCCTGCCCCAGCACAGAACTGGAGTAACAACAGTGCTTCTAACAGAGAGAGCAATGCSATTCAAACCCAGCAGGATGCAGGCAGCCTAGCTGGAGTCCAGCTAGCAGAGCATGGAYGCACTGCAAGGGAACCACAACACTTCCAGAAGCAGAATTCTGTCCTAAAGGCAGTAAAATTAAGTATTGATGCACACTTGAATGCACCAATTTAATCCTATTAATCTACCTGAAGGACCTGCCTCCATTCCAAGAGACTGAAATAAAAAGCTCAGCCTAACATATTAACTGTCAGTCTCAAGTTTTTAGCTAACACACCCTATCGAATTCAATGCAAGTTATGTTGATTTGGCATTATAAAATTATTTGCAACTACATTTGACTGTTGAGGAGTAATCAAGGCAGAGGAGACAAGTCTGTCAGGGTACGACAGCCTGCAGTGTAAGCTCATTCCTTCTTAGACAGCAGAGAATCAACCAGGAGGGCAAAGTCTGTAGGAAGCCATGCTGTGCTGGATGAGTGTCAGGACTCTGCTCCTCATCAGTAAAGGCAAGRCGGGGCAGAAAGATGAGGAACAGCTATTCTTCAGTTGTAGGAGTTGTAATTTATTAAAAAGAGACCTGCCCTTCAYCAGAGTCAAGGCAATGCTTTAAAAATGCATGTAAAACAAGAAAAAACAGTAATATATACCTCTCACCACACTCCACAGAATTAGTTACTCCACTAGAAAAGACACAAAATTTCTAAGCTTCAGGTTTATCCATATTTATAATGAAGATATTATAATTAACGATCTCTACCACTCCCACACAGCCATACWGAAACATTTCTACACTTCTTAGACCATTAAAACATAGTAATGGCTAAATAATACATTAGTGAGGCTGACCACAGGCGAAACAGAGTTTGTCAGTTCCCCTACTCCTGACATGCTGCAGCATTGTGAAGGCAGCCAAACCTGTTGTATTTCACAGGACCCAGCGAAATTGTAGTTCCCCATTTCAGCTGCTCTGATGGTTGGTGTTCGAGGTGGTGACAAGGAGGAACCCCTGCTGCTTTTGTAAACTTCAGTCACCTACAGTAACACCCAAGGACGACAGTGAAGATGCTTAATGGGATCAGATTCCCTCTGCAAATTCACTTGCACTTCTGCAAACAGGTTTTAATGAAGTTTTCACCAGTTTCAGAGGAGGGTCAGGGGGACCCCTGTCAGCTTCCTGGGCTCTGTCAGCTCCCCAGCACTCCCCTGCCACTTGATTTCTATCATTTCCCGGCAGTGTCCCCTCAGGGTACTGAGTCAGGCCATCACTCACCACAGACCACAAGATCTTCCAAYACCAAACCCTTCCTTCATTCTTTTCCCCTTCCAGAATCACAAAAGCACTTAACAGTATTGCCATTCACACTCCCATTCCTCACAAGTGACTGCCCAAAGGAAGCAGGGGACAAGTGACACCTTCAGAAGTGTAATTTCTGTTTCTCTAAGAAAGGTGTCTATCTCTGTCTCAGAAGATTTGACAAATTTAGTGGTAACTGAAGTTCCACTGGATGTGGGGGAAGGATTTGTCACTCACTGTGAGTTACAACCAAACTGGAGCAGCCAACRGAAAAGGRGGAGAGAGGCAGCTCCACAKGAATGMTTTTCTCTCATAGATTTTCTGTTTYCAAAGAGAATCACAGATGGTTGGGGTTGGAAGTTACCTTACTGRCAATTTRTTTYGAAGCYCTCTGCCATGGACAGAGACACCTTCCACTAGACCAAACTGCAAAATGAAGCATGTTTGACTCTCAGCAATGCCCACCAACAGCCTCTTGCCTCTCAGTACAATACACTTTCCCTTCCAGTCCTGCCATCAGACCTGTGTGAAGGCTCGGAATGTTTTCAGACTCTCACTGCCTCCAGTGTGCAGAGTCAAACAGCTGCTCTGCACAAGCAAAGCCAATAAAGGCCACTTTGGTTAGATAAAAGAATAAACCCTGGAACTGTGGTTGGAATTCTGATTCCCTGTCTGTGTCTGCCTGATATCTGTTTGTCTTTTCTTCTGCTTGTTCAAGTGGCAGGAAGAAGCCAGTGGTGACCAGTTAAAGTCTATCTGATCAAAACTGGAATCTGCTACTTGTTAGTACAAAACCAAAACAAACACCAAATTTCTGCCCATGAACAATCATCCTTTGCCAAAGGCAATAAATCACAGAATCCCAGAATGGTTTGAGTTGGAAGGGACCTTWAAGCCCATCCAGTGCCACCCCTGCCATGGCAGGGACACCTCCCACTGTCCCAGGCTGCTCCAAGCCCCAATGTCCAGCCTGGCCTTGGGCACTGCCAGGGATCCAGGGGCAGCCACAGCTGCTCTGGGCACCCTGTGCCAGGGCCTCCCCACCCTCCCAGGGAGGGATTCCTTCTGTATATCAAACGTAAACCCCTCCTCTTTTAGTTTAAAACAATTCTCCCTTGTCCTATCGTTATTTGCCCATGTAAAAAATCCCTCTTTTTTATAAGCTCTCTTTAAGGCCCTGGAAGACGCTCTAAGGTCTCCCCGGAGCCTTCTCTTTTTCAGGCCTTCTAATCCTGTCTCCAGAGCAGAGGAAGAAAAATAAAAAGGAAAATTCAGGAAAGAAAGGAAGCAAAGCAGCGATGCCGGGCTGCGGAGCTCGGGCCCGGTGCAGCGCCGCAGTTCCCGAGCGCGGCCCGCAGGGGGAGCCCCAGCGCCGCCCAGGAGCGCCGCGTCCGGCCCGGCCCGGCCCGGGCGGGCTCGAACCGCCCCGGGGCCCTGAGGGGAMCCCGCGTGTGGAACTGCCGCGGACACACGGCAAGAAATCCTTCTCCTGAGGGGGCGAGGCCCTGGGCCGGGCTGCCTGGAGAAGCTGTGGCTGCCYCTGGATCCCTGGAAATGCCCAAGGCCGGGTTGGCGCACCCTGGGATAATGGGATGAGATGATCCTTAAAGCTCCTTCCAACCCAAACACTTCTGGGATTCTGCCATTCTGTGCACAATATGTGTTAAAAAAGGAGAAGGGATGGGGAAAGAGGAGCAGATTACACAGAGGRGCCATGAAAATGGTGAAGGGTCTGGAGGGGCCACACGAGGAGTGACAGAGGGCACTTGGTCTGTCCAGGCTGAGGAGACTGAGGGGAGACCTCATTGGGGTCTGCAGCTTCTCCTGAGGGACAGCTCTGATATCTGCTCCCTGGGACCAGGGACAGGAGACAGGGAATGGCTGCAGCTGTGTCAGAGGGTGTCAGGCTGGAGATCAGGGGAAGGTTCTTCTGTCCCCAGAGGGTGCTGGCACTGCCCAGGCTCCCCAGGGAATGGTCCCGGCCCCGAGGCTGCCAGAGCTCCAGGAGCGTTTGGACAGCGCTGCCAGGRATGCACAGGGGGGATTGTTGGGGGGTCTGGGCAGGGACAGGGGATGGATCAATGRTTCCTGCAAGTGCCTTCCAGCTCAGGAGATTCTATGACAAGGAACACCAWAGGATTGGACAGGAGTGTTTTCCCTGCCTTACGGGCTGGTTTCAACTACGAAAGTTCCTCCAGAATGTTTCAGCAGAGATCACCRTGTGGAGAAAACTGGCTGCAACTCATTGTGCTCTGGGAGCTAATGCCAATGCTMATGCTTACCCCAGCACAGGTACTGGTGGAAACACATCCTCCTCCCTGCTCCACAAGCCCGCAGACACCCTGGGAAAATTCCTTCAAAARCACACTTTGTGTTGATGTAAAAGAGCCAGCACTAATTTCCACAAGAGTTACAAAGTCTTGCCTAAAAAATAAAAATTAAATTCTTCCAATCATCAATAAAGGGGGTMTTTATTTTATACATATATAAATACRTATATTATTTACATCCTATTTATTTGCTTTTCTCCTCTTTCTGACCTAAACCCATCCCTGTTAGTACAAAACTTCAATCAGGACATGAAGAAAAAGAGGGAAGTCAAAGTAATACTTAAAATTTAATATCCTAAGCAGTAAATCAAACATTAAAAATACTGTAAATAATCAGAATTGTGTAGTGTACTGGAAGGACAGAAATGTCAAAGAGCTGAGTCCCCCYACTCTCCACATGTGCTAACACAACTCTATCTGCTATCAGCAAAATCTTCTCAAGTACTTTAACTACCCCTCCTTTTTCATAAAAAGCTTATCTGGATAGAAAACAAAAAAAGGTTCTTCATTTCTCCTAACAGGCTGTAGAAGTCCCAGTTCAAGGGTGAAAGGAAGGACAGGGAGAAAATTGCCTTTCCCCTCCAATCCAAGTGAAACATTTGAAATGTATTCAAAACAGCTTTTCTCTGCAGCTCCTATGCTGGCACTGCCCTGTGCCTTGCAAGTAGGAGCACCTCTTGTCTCTGCTCTGCTCACTCCACAGCTCAACAGCAACTCCAGGGGCTGAACCCTCCTCTGGCACAGCCCCCCCAGCTCCCTGAAGCTGTATCACAGAGCTCCTTCCAGTGCCCCTTCCCTCAGCAGCAGCCTCACACCATGCTCAGGATGCTCCAGCCACAGAACCGGACAAGGAGCTGGAGGAGCTGTGAGAGAAACCCATGGATCTCCCGTTCTCTTTGTTTCTGCAGAACCTTTTCGTTCCGTTGTACTTGGCTCCAGGTCGATGGTTTTATCTTGCATTTCACACTTAAGGAAACGCAGCCAGGCCTGCCAAGTACTACAAGGTTTTCTGTCAAAACTTGGACAAGCTGAAAAGTTCTACATTCTTTTAACCGTAAACCTTAAAGCAACTCAGACTTTTATTTTACTCGCAGCTCAGGTTTGAGTGTTCCGTGACATTTGGCCAACCTGGCCAACCTGGCTTGAGTTTTCTGTTTGAGGTTTCATTACAAAATCCTAACTCCAGAACAGAATAATTAATACTTTTATTAATAGTATCGGTAGTAAAAGATTATAGGACTTGGAAGAATGACTCTGAGTGCAATTYGCTGCCCAGCACTCTACATGCAATCCAAAAAGGAGATCAGTCCTCTAATTCCACTTCCAAAGCTGTGTGCTAACAAAAAAGCAAAGGTTTTTGGAGACCCAGCTGCAGGACCAATCCCTCAGCTGGCCTCAGCAGTCTTTGTTATTCATGCTACAGTAACAGCCCCAGAGCAGACCCCAAAGAACGGCAACCGGCAGCAGTTTCTGCTTCCCARAAATTACTCGCTCAGGGTGACAACAGTTTGGGTTGAAGAGGCCCTGGGGGGTGACCTCATCCAAGCCCACACTAAGCAAGGCTTATTCAGGAGAGATCAGACTGCTCAGGGTAGAGGTGGAAGTGTCTCTGGAGGATGCAGATCCCACAGCATGTGGACCCAAGGGATCTGCGTCCTTGACACAACTCAGCACAGCCCTGCTGGGTTCTGACCTACTCAGCTTGTGTTACCCCTGCTCCTCAAGGCTCTTCTGCTGGCACTGAAGGTGAGAGCCAGCATGGAATCAACACTGGGGGGACAGACCACACCCTGCTGAGAGCAGATCCAAATCTGGAATTTCTGCTGTCCATTTCCCTTATTTTCTAGTCTGCCCCAAAATAYGATGATGCTTTAGAGCCTGAAGATTAAATACGAGCAGTGAGCTGTGCCACCCTGCAGGCTGGGCAGCACAGAGGGCAGCAGCGYTGCTGAAGGAGGAGCTGCCAACGCTCTGCCAGGTGGGCTTGGACTGTGTCAGCCACTCAGCTGGGTATCAGTGGGACTGGTAGCGTGAGGAACTGTTACACAGCCTTGTTATGGAGCTCAAATGTTTTCATTAACATAAAYGAGCAGAAGTTAGGTTAATAATCTGAACACACTGACAGATGTTCAACAAACACTTGGCATTGCTGCAGCCAGAACAAGAAAGAATTCAGTGTTATCTTGGAACAGCCCGCAGAACAACACAACACGAAGCAGCAAAGCCCTGGTACCAGGTTAGACACATGGATATGCACAAAAGCCAGGCTCTCTCCTAGCACAAACCCAGGAGGCACCAGGATACAACCCAGCCCTGCTTGCAGACCTGAAAATTTTGCAGAAATCATTGTAGAAATAGAGATTTTCCTTCCAGTGCAAGTAAGCAGCACTACAGTGTTGGCGAGGGGCAGGCTGCTCCTGCAGCAAAGGAAAGGGGGTCTCCACTGCTTTACATTAAATTTAAGACATCTCCTGATCTTTTTCCCTAAATTCAAGCTCTGTTCAAGTCTAATCCAAGGCAAGTTCTAAACACAGCAAAGGGCTCTTACTGTCCTCAAAATGTCATTACTGTATAGAGAGCCAGGATTAGTCAAAATTATGAATTTGGGGGGAACAATGGAGGGAAGGCATTCTGGTCCAAAAAAAGCAAAAAACTACTAAACTCTCATTCAACAGTTAACAGAAAAGCTCAGGGAACACCACGTGTGAGAAGTTCCATCAGGATCAGGGAACTGGGCATGGCAGCACCAACCTCATTCCTGATGGTTCCTRGTTAGTTTGGGGTATGTGTGTTGGAAAGCTTCAGATGAATACACTGGTTTGGGGTTTTTGAATGTGTTAACACTATTCACAARTGTAAGGGAAATAGTAGGATCTAAAGCTTGTAAATGAGCTACAATCTTGGAGGAGCTAAAGATTAGATCRACCTGTGTTGCATCACTTTACAAGTTAAATATTTTTCTTAAAGTGCTAATCCAATCCAAACAAGGGTTTGATTCTAAATTAAACAAACTCCACTTTTATTGGTATTAACAAAAATATGCAATGCTAATTTCAGCAGGCAAGCACTAACAAGAGCAGCCATGCAGGCTGTGCTTTCTCCCGGGCAAAGGAGAAAGGACATTAACTTCAATTTCCTTTTTCCAAGCAAAATGCATTATATTACAAATCCACAGTGAGGCTTATTAAAAAAAAAAAAAAAAGAAACAAACAAAACAAACCCCCAAATTTCCTATACACCCATGTTTTTAAAGAGTCTTTAAAAAAAAACACACTTTCATTGCATCTCCACTTCTGATTCAATTTGCTGTCAAAGGTCATGAGCTAAAATATACAGTTTACTCTAAAAGCAGGAAGCAGAGTAAGTAATTGAATAACATCAGGAAATGGAAGAATACTGCCATTTTCCTAATGGATATAGTACAAGGTTTACTCTCTCCAAATTTAATTCTAGGAGCTCCTGTAGTAAGGGTTTATTTTTCTTCAGCTTGAATTTTAGCCTACAAGGTTTAAAGCAAAATCCTTGTGCAATCAAAAGAACAAAATACCACAGCAGCTTTATTTTCTAACAGACAAAGATGATCATTTCTGCAGGAAAGAGAAACCCCCCATCAACAGTGTCTGAAAACAGAGCTGGCATAGCAGGTTGGCTGCTTAATATACATGGGCTGGAAATAATTCTACTAAATCAGAGTTCTGAATTATTCATGAAAAACAGATTTTCATGATTTAAATTAGAAAGACTTAAAATTACAAGCCTTGCATTGCTATTGATAGGTAAGATCTCTCTCCCCCTGAGCAATGTTACTGTCTCATACAGCTCCACTCCTGGAAATGCTTTATGATCACTCTAAAATAGTACAAAAATCTCATGACACTCACTCCTTCTGGAAACAACACACCCTCTGGTACTTGCTTTAGACCAGTAATAGCCCACCAGTAATGATTGTATCAAAATACAACATTATGATAATGAATAAAGTTTGAAGGAATCGTTTTCASTATCTATTGCATATTAAAACCTACKTTCATTTGAARCACTGGAAGCACAAGCCTTAGTAGTGAAAATAAAGTCTTTCCATCATGGAAAACACTGCTGTTCTTACAGGAAGCATCAGACCACAAATCTGACTTCAGATCTTTCCAAAGCATTTTGTAATGATACACAATCCAGCCTCCCTCCTTTCTGTTACTAATTTATAAAGACAATGCCATTAAGAAGCTGAAGGCTTGCATTGCTTCCTGGGAGCTGCTCTCCAGTCATTCCACACAAACCYATCAGCTGCAATTGCTCCAGCATTTTGCACTAAAAATTATTAATATTCATGCCTCRCACAGGTACAACCTTTCATCTGGAGATCTCCAAATTCTGCACAAATTCTCCAATTAAACCTTTCTGCTTTGATTARGAATTGGTAGACAAGTTCTTTCTGATGAAACAATTTCCATGCAGGATGAACAGGGTGAGTGAGGTGGTGCTTGCAGAGCCCAGGGTGGGTCCCAGTACCAGCTCCAGCCTGGCACCACAGCYGTGCCCTGGCAGGGGTCAGCTCTGGGCACTGACTGAGCACGTGAGTTCCATGCAGAGGCTGCTCAAGGCTTCTCTGCACTGGGACAGTGTTTTTTGGAATTCTCAACCTGAGCTACAGCTCAAATGTTAAACAGCACCTGAACTGAATTGAGTACAGCTCAGGCTAGGCCAAGGTGCAGAGCAGGAACAGTGGAACAGCTGGGGTAACCCAATATCCAAAGGGCTCCTTAGTARCAGCTCCTGGGGGCTAAGGCAGAATCCCTGCTTCTGGAATCCTTTCCTTGGGCACAAGAGATACTGAGACTCACTCCTTATCCAGTRAGCAGGATCAGTCCTCAGCACATCATTCCATATCAAGCAAAGTGAAGACAACCAATATCAAATCTTGCAGACTGTGAGCATCATGCCACCCAAATATAGCTTTTATTTGACAACACAACACTAAGTCATCAGTAGCCTGTCATTTTCTTCTTCAGAACCCARGCACAGAGCACTTGTCTGGATATTAATTTATTTTCTTAAACATAGGAGCTCTTTTCCTTCACCTAGCAAGCCCTATTGAACAGGTTATATAATTAACATCAAAGCAATTTGAATGCTGCTTGACTTGATAAAAGCTGGTAAACAAGTAGGAAGCAATAAGGTGCTTTACAAGAAAAGAACATGTTTGGGGGGAGGAAAAACCATAAAACATGAAACAGATTGATTAGCAATTTTAACAGAATTTCCATTTTTATTAACTCTTTGCCTACTTTGCACTCTCGATTTTTATTTCATTTATAAAAGTAGGAGTTTTTTTGWGTAACTAGATCAGAGTAAAACCTGTTCAGAAGGAAATGATGAGCATGGTTGGCAAAAATAAAAGTAACATGAAGAATGTTCATGTACAAAGTATCTGCTGCTTCCGATGGTTAGGATAAAATCCACCTGCTTTATGATTAAAATATTTTTATTGAAATATTTCAATTAAAATATTTAGAAAAAGCCAACCTTACATCTCAAAGWAAAAGTATCAAACATCAGCTTCAAATTCTATACCCATTCTTAAATGTATTATTTGTATTGATTTAAGGACTTGAGCTTGGGGACAGAGTTAGCAAGGCGAGCTGGGCTTAGACCTGACAGCATTTGGTGAGCAAACTTGGGGTTTTCTCTCTTGTTTTTCTCTGTTCATGCAGGAAAGAGTTGCATGAGAGGGAGCTCAGTTCTTTCCTAAGCCCACGGATTCCTGTGACTATTTGTGACTCCATCACCTGGGAACACACACACAGGACATGGGAATTTCCAGGTGAGCTGTGAGTGACTGGAATGACATATGGTTTTTCCTTTTTCTGTGATCCAAACCAATTTGCACCTGCAAACCAATTATTTTCCTGCTTCCTACTCCCACAATTTCTTACAGGATCTCACCAAGTTTTGGGCTGAAAGCTTGACTTCCTGCAATAGTTTACGCCTAGGTCATATTTTGTCAAACTTTACCTTCAGTTAGTTCTGAGATGTCTCAGGATGTTCACACATGGACAGATCTAGAAAAAACATCCTATCCCTATGTCTTTGTTTTGCTGGACTACAGAGAACACAATCTTCTGGTGGCTTCTATGYTGGGAGGGATCTTGATTGAAATGTAATAGCAATTCTTCTTTAACTGGAGAAAGTGGAGATTTGTATTTTCTCAAAAGCAGGTCACTCCAACTCACAGAGCCCAGCAGTGGATGAAGGCAGACACCAGGGAAACAGCTGAGGTCAGGAACAGGCTCCTGCRTTCTCCTGAGTAAGGAGGGACTTTGCTCTAAGTTTAGTTTTTTCAAGAAAGTCCATTCACAATTGAGTGACTAATTTCAATAGTCTTCAATGGCTGATCCAGTACAGATGGATTAATCTGAAACTGATCCTTCACTGACTATTAAAAAATGGGAAATCAGACACATGAGGAATAGATATTTTGTCACAGCCTGTAYGGTGTTGCTGGTATTAGAGATATATTTCCAACAGCACTGGAAACACAAAAGTTACCACAGTAACTTTTGCCGTCAATGGTCTATAAAAATATTTGCATTCTTTAGGCMAATTTAGTAACAATTCTTAAGGGTCACTCTTTCATTTTTGCACATAGAACCTCACCGTATTTTAATATTGAGCAGAGAAAATTGTTCCAGAGAAAGGTCAGAAGGAAAGGAGAAGTTTGTTTTGTCTGTTTGAGGAGTCTTGGCCTTACACAGTTATGGCCACACTGTGCTCTTCAGCTGGCTCCACAACCAATCCAAATATCCCTTGGAATTATCCAAGAGTACAACAAGATCAGAGAAAAAAAATACACCTTTGGAACATTTTGCTAATAACAGAGGAGGTTTTCCTAGTGCACAGAGCTCATATAGTGTTGGTAAAGAATTAAACATAGGGAATGGGGACAGGTTTAAAAGTTTTTTCCTTTTCAGTGGGTTTGGGCACAAATTAAGATGCCTTGATGTTATAAAATTGCAATATTATGACTTGTAAAACCCCACAAAATAAACATCAGCTTCCTCCAAGCTGAGGAAGATCATCAATAGTCTTCCTAAGCTTTAAATCCAGGTCATTTTGTGCCAAAATGAAATAAATAGCAGAAGGTTTAGAAGTGCCCCCTGTGTCTTCCAGTGACACCGGGACACCTCTGGGGACACAGGCAGCCCCTGGGGCTGGCCAGAGCCAGCCTGGTCAAATCCAAGGAAGGCTCAAAAACTCCACCATGCCCCCCCCAAAGCAGTGCAAACCATGAAAGCAATTGTGTGAGCTCAGTGGTGGGATTTCACAGGGATTTACTGCACACTGCCATTCCCTCTGCCCCTGGCTCCCCACTTGGGATAAATCCCAGCCCCAAATGCAGCTGTTCAGAGCCAGGACAATCACAGCCCCCCTCCACATCCCAGGGATGGGAATGAGCCAGCTGCAAAAGCAGGAGTGCTGTTTTYAGTTCCACTAAGGGACAGAAAACAGCCCACTGACCCAATTCAAGGCACTGCTGCTTCCCTTGGGAAGGCCAGACAGGGCGAGAGGGAATGGCTCCTCTCAGTGCTGTTCACTGACACTTTACCTGTGTCCCTACACATCTTCCAAGGCCATGACCTTGCTCTGTGCCCCGAATCCAAGGAGTTACAGCACTCAGGAGCTGGACCTATGGGTACAAAAGCTTAAACAGGAGTTTAAGCATCACCCTAAGAGGCTGACAGCCCCTGAGGCTGCTCTGCTGCCCCTGTGGCTCTTCCCAGCTCCCAGCACTCGCAGTGGGGCACCACAGCCTCCCTGTCCTCCCCCTGCAGCARCCCCTGCTCCCTGCAGCACAGAACCCACCTCTACAGCCACATGGAAATCCATCCCTCCCACACCTCCTGCCCTGCCCTGGTGAATACTGACTTTGTAGAGAAGACAAGAATCAAGGAACATAACTTCAACAATCTAGTTTTTCATAATAAATGTGAGGATGAACTTCTGTGCTTACAATTAATCCATAGGCAAACTTATGGGTTAGAAGTCTTGGCCTAAATCTATTTCTAGAATATAAAAAAAATATAAAAGTTCTGGATGATTTCCTTTTTAAATTAAAAATGGACACTTGGTTATACTGTCTTATAATATTCAAGCTAGCATTTAATTTATCTGCAGGCAGACTCAGTCAAAATTAATTTTTTGTTTAATTCCTTACTGGTAACATGCATGGAAACTTTTAAGACAGCAATTGATTGCATTGAACATTTAAAATATGGTTCACTTCCTGGCACATTTAACAATCATTTAAGTTTTCAATTAAACGGTGCCAACATTAAAAGAAAAAAGATAATCCTGAGAGMCAATAACTTCTCTGTGCACAAGAATTTATTTTTTTTACTGAAATTCTCAAGAGATCTGATTGATTAATGTAATTAGGTTAGCCCAAAAGTGACTGCTTCTAATCTCCTTTTTTTCAGCTGGAATTTGCTGGGAGTTTGTGTCACACTGGGTGGAACTTTCTCCAAACAGCATTACCTGCTCAGGTGACAGCATGGTGACATCTCTTCAACTCTGTCTGAGAGCTGAGCCCAAAGACGAAGTGAGAGGCAGCAGGGGAGAGCATAGAGAGCAGCAATATTTGCATTGRAAATAAAAACATGCCAACATTGCTCATTTTCTTGCAAGCCTGATCACACTCAACACAACAGCGACAGCAGGAGGCAAAGAAACCCTTCCTCTGCCACAGCCCAGGGCTGATCAGCCCACACCACCAGCTTTGGAGCAGTCTGGGAGATATTAATATCCCACTGTTTATTCCTGTGGCCAGATGTGACCTGAGYTCCTCCATGATCCTCCTTGGCTGTACAAGCTCCACCACGCACAAGTATTACAGCAGTCACACTGCACATCGTGTCAGGCGTAAGTGCCCATCCTGAGTCCTGGTGAAGGGACAATCCACACTACCCAACAGCTGATATTGCATCCAGAGTGGGCAAACAGCAGCCTCTAACCAAGTTTTAAGCTTGCATTGTTCTGCACCTACAGCTGGGGACTCTGTGTCTGCTCTGGTGCTGAAGCTGCTGACGCACAGCGGACTCTGAGCCGAGTGGTGCACACCRCAGCACACAGGCAGGATCAAACTATCACACCAAACACAATGGTTCTGAGGCTGAGATACAGGCATTTTCTACTCCAGCATCAATAAACAATACCTGGGCAGAGTTCCTCCTACCTTTGGGCACAKGCACTCATTCACAGGACAGGGGCATGGCAAAAACAAGGCCCTTTTCTTCCACCCTGGAAGGGAAGCTCTCCCTGGAGAAGCCATTTTGAGTCCCTGGGACTTCCCAAAATGTATTTTTAAGCCATCTAGAAGGGCTAACATCCTTAGCAATCAATTTAACTCTTGATTACTATTTCAAACACAGGCTCATACCCAGATGAAAAAAGSACACTTTACATGGCAATATATACAGAACAATAACATTGCCAGATGGTATAATACTGAGCAGAATTAATTTCACACATGATGTTTTCAAGGTGTTAAAATATGTCACAGCTTCTGCTAATAAAACATCTTCCTCTTCCCTCCTCCTTTTAAGAAAACGCTCAATTCCCACCAGCCTGTATTTTACGTTATATGTGTTTCCATCCTGATAAGGGCAGCTGATTGCTTGAAAACCTAATTACAGTCAAATGAAAGTCTTTCAGAACCATCATTAGCAATTAGGACCTGCTGGATTTGCAGTATATCATTTAGAGAGGTATAATTCAATRGCTTATTGAAAAATTGCAGGTGACGCCAGTGATTATAAGGGGGGGACGCGTGTGACACGTCCCTGCAGGAGTGTGTTGGAGTGTCGGAGTGGAAGCTCCCTTGTTGCCTAAAATTCAGGCTCACCTGAAACAGGCCAGACAAACGTAAGAGAATGAGAATAGAAAACTTTAGTACAGGCCTAAAGACCTACTGGTACATTGAGGGCAGACAAAGCCTCCTTCTCCTGAGGCTACATCCAAAATGGACCCCAAGTCATGAGATCTTCACCTTTTATAAATTCTGTCTTATTAACATATTGGTCCTCAATACTCCAATGACACCTTCAGGTGATGATGTCAACCACCCCAAAYTTGCTCCCCCCCAACTCGCTGTTGTTTACATATTTTGGGGCTCTGAGGCAGTGAGGTGTCCTTGGATTCAGGCTCAGAGAGGAATTGTTATTTCTAAAGATGGGAGAATGGTAGTTTTAGTGCTATAATGGAGAAGTATAAGAATACAGATGCATGAAAATACAGAAACTAAAAATCCTAAAGCATCACTCTGAGCRCTGATCAATGACTGCAGGGGTTTGTTCGGACTGAGCACAGCCCTGCCCTGGTGCTGGAGAGCTGGGAACAGCTCTGCATTCCCCGTGCCATCCTTGGTGTGTGCTTTCCTGGAATCCACAGTGCCTGCTGAGGAACTCGGGTGAGCCTGGGGAGCTGTGCAGTGCACAACAGCAGGCACATGAAGCCGCACACATCGTTTCTCAGTCCTTTCTACAGAGAACAGCAATCTCTTCTGTGCCCATTGAGCTCAATTATGTATTATCAGGGCCCAGAAGTTGTTTGGATGCTTTCGAGCAGCTGGGTGCCTTCACAGATGACGCACTGGATACGGTGACGGCGGGTTAAGTGCAGCTGGAGATTTCTGCGGCCTCTGATCAGAGGCAAACAGCAGTCGAGAATCACAAAATGCTTGTAATTCAAGCACTGCTTGTCACCCACGGCGGTTTCCAACGGGAAACGAGCAGGGGCTGAATGGCAGCCCAGCTTTCAGCACATGCTCACACAGACAGGAATCCACACACTGTGTGTGTGTGAAAATGAAGTGTGAGTCCCTGCCAAGGGTGAAATTACCAACTGGCCAGCACCAAGCACTCAGCATTTGCACAGCACCATGGTGGATAAACTGAGCTGGACATGTGCAGAGACAGAGGATGTTAACTCACAAAACCTGCCCCCTCTCTGGGCATACCCTCTATATGCACACCACTGCATAACATTTACCCCTCAAAAACCTCTCAAAGCCCAGCCTACACCTCTGCAAAGCCCCACCCCTCACCTCTTCCCCACAGACCCCTTTCCCCTTTTCTATCCTACMAAGGCTTCTCAAAGCCCGGACCTACCTACCCATCTCCCTTTATCATATGAGCATCACTGTATTACTACACACACTCAAAGCAGAGTTACCTAGATGTGGCCTTTTCTATTCTTTCAGAGCTGTAATCTGATTTTTTTCCATCATTTCACTGTTTATTTTTCAAATTAAGTGTTGCTTAATATAGCAGATGAATAATCAGTGCTTTGGGTGACATGATACCAATGCAGTTTCTTTGAACGAGTGGCCCCTGCAGGTCCTGTTGCTGGTGATGCTATAGGGGCCTCCAAACTTTTGGCAAGGCTGGCACAGAATCAAACCATGCTGTGTGGGCTGCAGGACAAACAACAAATCCACTCATTTCAAAGTGGCTGCACTGGCATTTTGAATCTGAAAAAAAAAAAAAAAAAAAAAACCAAACCAAGCAACTTCTCCCTTTACAAACAGAATGGGAACATTATCTCCCCTTCCATCAATGCATGGCCATCCCTGCTGACCTGATACCATTCCCAAGGCTTTGTCCCACATCCTACCAGTCAGTAGTGATGTTTCCTGTCACTTCATACAAAGCCAGACCTCCAGCAGTGCAAAACCAGCCCTAAAATCCCACACACAGCTTCCAATCCCTTCTGTTGCCCTGCACGGGGTATTTTCACAGCCCAGGTTCCTTCCTGATCTTCAGAAGTTTTACAGTCACTGAAATCCACTGGCTGCCAGTAAAGGAATCCCAAATCCCAGCAGCTCTGTAGRAGGAAATTCAAGCCTTTATCACTCACTCTGGGTGAAGCTTGCTGTAGGCAGGATTTCCAAGGTGTCTGACCTCACACTGCACATTTTTTCCCCTTGCACAGAGCTACAGGAGGCAGCCCAAGAAATGGAACATTTCTCCGTGGCTGTGTATAGTACTTGTAGCTGCTACAGCACTCCCAGAGCCCACCCACAATTTCATTTTCAATTAGCAGCTCTTGGAAAAGTAGTAATGAAAGCAGTTGCTAAAGAGCACTCAGATGTCATTGAGAGCCTGCAAACCCAAACTGTAAATAGCACATTGTAAATGGCTTGTCAGCACAGTCGGCTCTGCCCGGGATCGCAGTGCCGGTGACAATCCAGCCCATCTGCTCCCTCCCGACCGATGTCACCGCACCGGGGAGCCGGCAGCACCTCCCGCCCCGCTCCGTTCGCTGCCGGGTGCCGGCTGTTCTGAGAGCCCATTGCGGCCGTGCTGCCTGCAGGGACAGCTCAGCACAGGGGATTGCACCCTCTGCACCCCGGCTCTGCTGCTCTGGGGCACCCGAGCCCCTCTGCACCAGGGCAYGAGTGGGCTGGGGCTGAATCACAGCACSGTGAGTCGCAGRGGCTCTCAAGTGACCATGGCAGGRGGCGACASTGGCTGTTGYGAATCAGTAAAASCTTATAAAACAAGGGCCTTGTTACCCTTGTAAAACCCCTGCTCTCTTCTGTTACTTYGGCYAACCAGAGAAGGATTCTGGGAATGATTCTGCTGAACTAGAGGTGAAAAACAAGTTACATAACCCTGGAAAACAAGGGATAGAGCTYGTATTYCTACCCATGAGAATGTGKTATCAACAGAAGTAAGAAATTKAAACAATAGAAGGAGAAAACAGCAYGAAGGCTGCACCTGGTGTTTTTCTGAATGCTGAACACTTATGCTATAGCTGACYAGTAGTGGTGTGCTRTAGTTAAACRACAGCCAATGAATCTRTTGTAGTAGTTTAGTAGCCAATGAATATGTAACACRAATGATAACACACAGTAGTGTATAAATGAGACTGATTCTTGGAATAAACAGCTTTTTGGCCCTTTTCGAGGTACTGTCCSTGTGTGTGTTGTGGCCGCCCCAACAGCGACAGCTGTCCAGATCAGCCACCCAAAGGCTCAGCATCTCAGATTTAAGATGTATAAATCCAGGGTGAGACTGCCAAGGGGATCGTGGACTTAATTCTGAGAAGGAACAGCTTCACTTTCCCCTCCCTCCCCTGTAATTGATTCATGTAATGGACTAKGAGGTGAAAGCTAATGGTTTATAAAGCTCGTAGCTGGGTACTGCCAGAGTCAACAGTGTATCTCCTGTTGTTCTTCCCATTTTKCCTTTGTCTCATTAAAATGTACCTCCTAATTCATCTCTCCATCATGAGCTTTTTTCTCTTTATTTATCATCCACCCCGTCTTTATTACCATTTGTCTCCTTCCCTGCACTCCTGCGGTATCTGGGATTGGGATTTGATATTCTGGAAGTGTCTCTGGAATCAGGGAGAGAAGGCAGAGCCCAGCAGCCGCTGGCTCTCGTGCAGACACRAGCCAGCCAAAGTGCCCCTTGCCCAACACACCTATTGCTGATCATACATAGATGATCCTTTTCTGCAAGAAGACGCAAAAATCTCCCAGCAGATAAAGAAAACAATGAAGGAAATGGTGGAGATAGCAAAAGTCGGTGTCTTCTGCTCTTTCAAAGGCACACACTCACTGAACAAAGAGAAATTACTCTTTCCTCTCATTATCAGAATACTCTCCACACTCTTTCTGCCTTTAAAGCTCATTGTTTCCTGATATGCCCCACTGTGCCCAGACCTCGAGGAATAAAATCTCATTAAAACCTATTTAAAAATGTTTGCCACCCTTTTACTAGTTAAAAAATGTTCACTTTAAGATTTCCAAATGATTTTTACAGAAAGCATATAAAAACATGCCATCACCAATTAACGTAAAGGAAATTAAATTTAAAACGCTGGAGAAATATTCTGATGAGTCTTATGTTTGCTTAACGCCAACTAAAATTTCCTGGAGGCATTTAATAAGTACATTTATAAAAGCTCACAAAGCAGAGTTCAAAAGTCTTCTCGCTAGTAAAATATGAGCCTTAATTAACCTACAGTTTCACATTTTCTGGATTTCAATAAACCTGTAGGCATTTCAGCAGAGCTGGATAAATACCTGCATGAATACTGCAAGGATTTTTCTCTGAAAACTAATTAGCAATGCTTTCAATAGCTGACTTCAACTAAATCTGTTTGACAAGGGAGCTTCATACCCTAAATCCTGCAGTGAGAGTTACTTCCAGCAGATAACAGATTTCACAGGAAAGCACATCCAACAGGACTGTCAAGCACTGGTAAAACTATGAGCAGGATTTCCAGGTGTAAAACATTTCCAGCAAGGACAGACTGCAGGCAAGGTCTCATGGCAGGAATGCAAGTGACAGCACTGAGATTGCCTCTTGCAGTAATCACAGGTGACAATTCAGGATTCTCCCAGAGACAGCAGAGGCAGCATAAATTGTTTGTGTATAAAATATACAGCCCTAACATAGCAGGGGCACTGCATACACCCAGAAGCCTCCTGAACTCGAAGTGGCCCCGGACACTCCTGCTGTGTCACATACAAACCACAGTGACCCCAGTTCTTGGCGTGTTGCCATCTGAGGAAGTGGACAACAAACATACTTCCCCTTCAGGAGCCCACAAATTCAGTTGGATGGACCTGGGTGGGGAAAGCAACCCGAGGTGTGCAGCCACAAGTCGCTCAAGCAGGAGAAATGTAACATGATCAGAAAAAAAACACCCTCAGAACTTATCAATTTTCTTCTTTTATACTCTTCACCATTTGTCTTGAAAGAGGACATAAAATGCTTACCCCAAACTCGAAACTGTCTAAAGGTGGTGGGCATATCTTTTCAAAGAACTTCATAGTCTTTTCCGTGACATCTTTTTTTCCAAGTCCAAGTGCCAAAGCTGCATGGGTTTGTCAGCACTGACACTGTTTGTGAGACTAAAATGTTCTTATCTGAAAAGCTCTATCCCTACCAAATGTATTACATTTATACTGAGCAAGRTATTTTATTTCCTCTCAGTCTTATCCCTTAGGAATTAAGCAGAGTACTCAGATTTATCAGCTCAAAGGAAAAGCGTTTTCTATGACATTTGTCAACTCAATACCTTCCAAGCCAGAGCATATTTATTTCCAAAAACACAACCTCACAAATAATCTCCATCAACCTCACAAATAATCTCCATCAGGCCGATTTCTTTCACAGCTGACATTCTGGGCAGAAAGGTCCCACCTGGCATTAGACCATACTGGGAGAGTTCACAGTGCAAATATTCAGTTCTGTTGCCCAAAGCAGAGCATTCACCAGCTGACAGACCAAAACAGATCAGAGACCATCGGGGTGCAAACAGGAAASCATCAAAGAAACACAGTAACCTTCCATATCTACTGACAGTACAACCATCGCATCAGCTATGCTGAAGTTTTCCCCTCCTTCCTTTGAAATACCAAGTAAAGTTAAATTAGAAGAAACAYCTTTAAGAGCTGKTAGTGTAGAACAGGCATTTTACAGTTTGTTTGCKCCACTGAAGTACTGTATAATCTCTTACTTCACTCCTATATACAGCTTAAGCTATAGGCTTCAAAATCATCACAAAACCCAATTTTTTTCCCAGCTTCTCTAACTCTGCATATCAAAATTGAATACAAGTCAGCATACTTGTCATCCTCAATGTTCCTTCCATCTCCCTGAACTCACAAAATGAGAAGCAATGAATTCTCACAATTTTCTACAAGTTTCTCTGCAAAGCAATGCTTGCCTTGCACTAAGCAATGATGAAGACTGATTCCATGAATATCAACCAACCCCATAGAACATTTAAATTTTAGTTCAAGAGTCATTAATATCACTCAAGATTAGGCAAAAGCTGACCTTGTCACTACCACTATTTACTATTACCAACATCACAGAAATCACACTTGTCACGATTTCTTCTTTCAAAAACATAMCAAACACAACCCTGCACAGTCACGAAGAAGAATCCAATGTTTTCAGCCTCAAGCTTTGCAGCCCTGGATGTTCCCTGCTCACTTCCCACCAGAAGTGAGGGAAGGCAGAAGCTCTTGCTTAGGGTGGGTGAGCAGTAACTAAGGGTAGCAGACACCACCGACACCCTACAAATGAGCTCCTTGCACTCTAATCAGTCGTAGGACTTCGCCTTGATTAACAACTGCCYTTGTTGCAATTACCTCACCTCACCCTGGATGTTCAGAGGGCTTTTCTGCRCACAAAGTCTGGAGACAAAAAGGTCTTATAGAACAAAATCGGCCTCACAGTTACAGAGAGACCACATTTGTTTGCCCCGACAGCCTGCAGAAAGCTTTTCCCACTTTCACACATTGATCCATCAGATCAACTCTGGCATCAATCCACCACTTGCTCCTCCTCTCAGTCCCCCTCTTCCAGGGGTTTGACAGCACCGAGAGCTCAAAACCAACACAACTACCAAAGCATTAAAACAAGCGATCCCACAAAATGAGAAATCGGCTTCTACATACCAGGGGCCAGCGGGCAGAGCCCTCCCTCCCCGCTGCAGGGAACTTGTCTCCCACCTGTCTGAGGCYCTTTGGTAGCTTCTTCCTTTTCCCGAGGTGCTGGCACAGATTGCGGTCATTTTCCCGGTCTGAGCTGTACTGGTGGTGGTGGAGCCTGTTCTTTTTTGGCAGATACGACAGCCCATTGGTAAGTGCTTCCCGTTTCTTCTTGGCCAGAGGGTTCTGCCKCTTCTCCACGCGTTCCTGAGGTTTCAGAGCTACGTCCTTCTGCAGAGAGACAAGAGAAATGCACAGTGGTTAAACTGCAGCTCTGGTTTGGTTCTGGGTGACCTGCAAAGCACTCTCAGGGCAATGCTGCAGTCACCAGAAAAGGAAAAACCCACTGTTCACTGATTCCTCTTAATCAAAAGTAGGAAAATGATGAATAAAACTGGCAGGATGAAGTGAGGGCATGGAAGGAGACACATCCTCCTTGAGATTTCATACAGTAAACCTCAATTCTCAAAGGCATCTCRTGTATCAACTGAGCATGCATTTACAGGACAGCATTTGTTTGTAATGTTTAAACTAACAATCTGCTTTGTTTTAAACAATGCTCAACTTTCCAATATTTATTCTTATAATTTCTTGTGTTTGAGAAGCCAAGGCAYGAGCTGACCTAAATCCAATTAAGGCCAATGAATCTCCATTGACTTCAGGGCACATTTCCCTCAAGCCTGACTGAAGCAGTAGATTTCCAAATCACAGCGAGAGGGGTGAAAAGCGCACAAAAAAAGCAACCTGCATTGAAAACTTTGTCACTGGCCCTTTAACCCCCAGAATCAATGTCYGTCTATAAAAATACTCCACTCTTGTAACACAGATGTGAGTTTTGTCACTTAGCCCACAGCTGTTTTCTTACAAATAACCTGCAACACATAGAATCCCTTTTTGTTTCAGATAAATGTTACTTGAAATGAATCTTTTTCAGTGGCACAGAATGAAAGGCAGAGGAAGAGGAGGCTGGAGAATTCATTAGGAGAGAAGGATGAGAAGGTTTGGACAGATGTCAGTGACTGTGTATCCAATAAAGGCAATGTGCTGAGTCACCTCTGCTCCAGGAACTGTCCTCATTCAGGGGCTGGTGCTGCCCTGTGAGGGGATGCTACTGAGACAGGGTCATGCTTTTAGCACTCCTGGCTGCTTTCACCACAAGCTTCCATGCCCATCATGAGGCACTGGGTAATCTTGTGAGCCTTTCCGCTGTTGTTTATTGTCACTTAATATTGTAGCTGACAGCAGGAAAGGCTATTGGTCCCTGTGTCACGTAAAGACTGAGGCTCAGGAGAATATAATTCAAATTATGGCACCTTTCAATGCAAAAAAAAAAACATGCCTAAAGGCAAAAAGCAGTTTGGCTTTAATTAAAGACTGCTCCCTAAATGACTCTCCGAAACACAAGAGCACACAAAATTCATAACTGTAACCAATGAGAAGATTAATTAAACTGAAGACAGCCATTGTTCAAGTTTGATATTTAGCGAATGACTTTACAGGCATTAAAGATGGGAGTGCTGAACAGAAGCTGTAAGACACTTTTTCTACCTTTTCTTCACCTGAGATGCTACAGGAGATTCCCTGGGCTTTTCTTCACACAGTGATATTCATATYCAAAAAGCTAGGAGCCTTTTCCAACCTCATGAAAGAGAATTTTTTGCATCCTGAGCTATAACACAGGTTTAGTAATTCAACAACCTCCTGTSTCTCTTGCTGGTTCCTCGCTGGTTCTTCTGAAAAAGAGTTCAACAGTAGCACCGATCTCCCTAAAATGCTTTGGGATCTCCTCGTGCACAAGCTGAGGGATCTGATGGAGCTGCCCAAGGAAATCAAAAGCAAGAACAGCCCCTTTTCTTAGCACACCCTTTGCCTCCCTTCCCAAGGAAAGTTTTAGCTTTAGCTGCATGCCATAAATTCAGGAAGGCAATTTTCAGGTGCAGTGACCATTTCACCAATGCTCACTGCATACACACCTGGACCTCCTGGACAGCAAGGGCAGGTTATAAAATAACAGCTATTTTATCTTAAAACTGATTTCTAACACACAAATAATATTTTTTTTTTTTTTAGTTCAATATAAAAAAATCTAATGTTTTATGAGCAGAACATTACACCAGCAAAGATTTCTGTTAAAACACAGAGCTCRTGTCTGCAGATACAAATGCTATTCAAGAGGATTCATGCTAAATGTGAAAGGCTGAAGGAGTGAACAAAGGGAAACTTTTTGGAAAAAAAAAATCTTCTAATGACTAAGTAGCTTTTGTGGGATTTTTTTTTTCCCCAGCTGTGAGTGATCTAAATGAAACAGTGGCAGGCTTCCAGAAGCTTATAAAATATCTAATGGGGCCAGGCAYTTCCATAAGAAATAACTCGTTCCTATTAGCTTTAAGGGGGGCATGAKATGGGTCAGACCCTGCAGATCCCTGTGGATGTACCTGGGGTAACCCCCCCTCAGAGCCCATGTTCCAGACACCTTCATAAAGCTCCACATATTGTCAGATACACCCAAAGAATGTGGAGCTCATGTCAGAACTGGGGGGAAGGAATCTGCTCATGCACCTTTGGCAAAGGTTAGTGGCACCAAACTCACAAAGGCTCCCCCAAAGTGGATGGAAAGGCACCTTCCAAGGCAGGAGGAACGATGGGCAGGAGTTTTGAAAAATGAGGTGCCTTTTCAGCTCATGAACAAAGAGAGGCAAAGGAGCTCCCCACATGTCTAAAGGGGCCTTAAACTCTGTTTAATGGCTGGGCTTGCTGTGAGATTTAGACCTAAAGATTGGTRTTTAGACAACTGTTCCTCCAGAGGAGCCATCTGCTTTTCACAGCTGACACCCCTGTGGGGAAAATCCCATAGTGCTGGGGCTCACCCCCTCTGCGAGAGAATTGTGGGGTRCMGCCTCTCATGGCTTTCAACAGAGAYATGACTGGGCCCTAGAAGGAATAGGTGCATAGAAATATATGTGAAATTCTTCATCTGCAGGCTAGACTGCAACAGGACAAGATAAAAGTATAAATCTTAGACACAGGTGGGAAGGATGCATTAAAAGGAGCGTGAACAGAGCTCTCCCAGGGTGTTTCTCCTCATGTGTGCAGAGTGCCTCAGATTTTCTCGGGTTGTGCCCGTGGAACCCTGGGCTCTGTGGAGGTGGTGGCTGGCTGGGAACCATGGCCGTGCATAAATCACTTCCCCTCTTGCTGCCCTTTCTCCCTCGTACCATTTTTATCTCCCCCTTGTTTAGATAGGACAATGGCTATACCACGCTGTGTGCTAGTACATGAGCCAGCACAATCTTAATTACAGACTTCAGGCATCATCATGATTAGAGTAATAAGCTGTAATTACTCTAAGGTGACAGGACTGCACAGACCTTATCTACACAGATAAGAAGACGCAGCAATATTTCATGTCGAGCCGTATTTCTGAGCAGCTGCCCGTGGAGTGGATCCAGCCTGAGCAGCAGACCCCATGAACACAGCCAGTCTCTAATGGAGGTTTTTCTCCTCTCCTGCCAGCACGCAAGCCCACACACTTATTAAGGAAATCCTACAAACATATTAGGCACAGTTTAAAACCATCTCTTTCAGAGATATCTTTCATCAGTAAAGTGCCTTAAGTGTATCAGGAAGGTGACTTAAATGTATAAATATGTAATTACATGCAATTCAATACAGAAGGGCATTAATATTTATGAGTGTACTGTATAATCTAAAGACATTTCCATTTGTTTTATTTCTATTGGKCACATTAATCAAGCTGATCCCACTGCAGGTGCCGTGGCAGGGAAGGAAGGGCCTCCYGTGCTGGGCAGGGGTGGCACTGCAGTCACTGGTCCCAGTTCCCTGCTGGGTGGAGGGAAGGGGAGCATCCCCCATGGGTCCAGTAGGTCATTTGTCAGGGTGCAGCCTTGAAGGACACGCTGYATTCTCATCGAGTGTGGCAGGGAGCTGGGCTTGATTTATTTCAGCCAAGTCCGCTTTCTTGCTCAGTAAAAGACAACTCATTGATCAGAGCTCACATCCTCAGTGGGAGCAGAGCAGAATTGGTGGGGMACACACATCACCCCATAAACCTCAGCCCAGCCAGTCCAGCCCTGCCCTCCCCTCCTGCCCCTGCCCTCTGACAGCAAACTTAAAAACAACACATAAATAACCCTGTTTTACTCCTTACTACAGGATTCCTCTGTGGGAGCACTGGGTGAAGAACAACACTGTAAATGCAGTGTGTAGCAAATGCKCTGCAGAAATTTCTCTGCATGAACATTTCAGGTGCTGCTCAGGGATTTTAAGCCTTGACCTTTCCAAACCATCCTTGTGGATTATCATTACAATTCCAGCTTGTAAAAGCTTATTTTCTGAATTTGCACTGGATGTGATCTCAGTAAAATACAAATTTTAAAAACTTATAATTCAAACCAAGAGTAGTTTACACTGCAGTGCTAGTTGAACCAAATTACAATTGCAACAGTCYACAGCTATATTCCAATTATTTGCCCCTCAGGTTCTTGCAAAAGTCCTCTCTGGCTTTGTATCAGAGCCCAACAATTTATCCTTCACTCCAACAATAAAGAAATTGGACATTTTTTTTAAAATGTCAAATAGTCAGGAAATGYCAATGAAATGCTCCACTTTGAACACAAATATTTAGAAAATCAAGCTTGAAGCTGCCAGTCTGCTCCATTCACTATTCAAACATCCAGGAGTCCCTGTCAAGGAGAGCTGTAAGAGAGGCACTTCTGGAGCCTTTCAAGGAACAAACAATTCCCGTTTGATCAGGAACACCAGTGMAGAAGGAAGAAGCCAATTAAGGGGAAAGAAAATACATTTTCAGTAGCTACAAAAGTCGATTTGAAATTCTTTGCCAGCTCCATCCCAAGCCCAGGACAGCTCTCAGCCTGCTGCCAGCTGCAGCAGCTCCCAGGGACGGGAGGGGAAGCAAGAAACGGCCAAGAGGAACAGCACAGAGACTGAAATRATGACAAACCCATGTCCTCCAAATCCACCCAGGACACTGGGTACAGGAGTTTAGCCTGCAAGAAATTAGGATGCCTGCAGGGTACAGCAGAGAGAAATCCTGCAGCTTGGCCAGCACAGAGTCCCAGAGTGGTTTGGGGTAGAAGGAAACTTAAAACCCATCCAGTGACACCCCTGCCATGGCAGGGACACCTCCCACTGTCCCAGGCTGCTCCAACCCTGTCCAACCTGGCCTTGGATCCCCCAAGGATCCAGGGGGCAGCCACAGCTTCTCTGGGCACCCTGTGCCAGGGCCTGCCCACCCTCACAGGGAAGCATCACACGGGGGGCATCATTAGCTGGGAATCCAGGACAGCAACATCCACAAACTGCCCCAAAACCTGCACAAAGTGAACCAAAACCTGCACAAACTGATCCAAAACCTGAACAAACTGAACCAAAACCTGCACAAACTGATCCAAAACTTTCACAAACTGAACTAAAACCTGCACAAACAGCTGCACAAACCGCCCCAAATCCTGCACAAACTGAACCAAACCCCCTCAGAACCAGGAAACATTGCCAGTCTGAGAGTACCAAATTTTCCATCACATCTTGACAGTCCCCATCGACTCCCACTGTGTTTCTGTTACATTAGAGAAGAATATTTACAGCTGATAGATGAAAATGTCCCAAAACTTCAGTACATCTCTCATGTTTCATAATTTGCTATTTTAACTCTGGCAGAAACAAGAAGATGTGAAGGTCTGAAAATAATGCACTGACCAATCCCTCTAATATTTCAAAATCAGAATAGAAAATGAGATGCTTATAATAACTATTAATTTACCGCCATTAAAAGTAAATGGACTGTAAATGTACTGTGTATTCTTCTGCTGAACAATTAGTTCCTCAAAAGCATATTTCTAGGAGAAAAAAATTGCAAACACTCTGAAAACAACACCAGGGAGAAGGGAATGGTGGTGTAAAGCACAATGCAAAAGAGAGGGAAGGATTCTTGGTGTCACTATTATGGTATTTTGGGACACAAGGCACTGGTGAACAGAGCATGATGTCAACTATATTGAGTGCAGCAGCCCACCCACTAATCCCAGCAATTCATTCAAGCCACAAGACCTCTGCAGAAAGGCTCAATCTTGTTTTGTTTTGTTTTGTTTCATAAAGCAGCAATCCACTGCCTCGAGCATCTCTCTGGGATCTGCCAACAGAGTGGTTCAGTGTGCTGGAAGATATAACCATTTAAATTTTTTTTTTATGTAACTTCAGTCAAAGATCTTGTTCACCTTTGCCCCAGGGAAGGCACTGAAGTTTCTTTGCAGGGCATTGTTCCAGCAGGGGAGGCCTGAGGAGCTTCACAGCTCAACAGAGCAGGAGAGGGACAGGAGAGAAGGGACATTAGTGACCATCAGTGGCCATCAATGACCATGAACAGAACATCAGCCCCAAACCTCCCCCCTGGCCTGGTCGGACACTCCTGGTCTGGGAAAAGAGAGATGAGGAGCAGGGCCTGATCAGCATCAGAGGGGAAGAAATCCAGATCCAACAGAAACCCAAATCCTGAGAACTGTACAACGTTGGACCAATGAACATTGAACCAATAAAGTTCTCTGGGGTTTGACTGTATAAAGTTTGGGGGAAATCTTGTAAAATCCATGTGTGATGGAATGATTTTCTCTGTACACTCAGGCTGTGTGTGGACCAGATGATTTCTGTGACACATCCTGGCCAGAACAACATTGTGGCCAGAAAATAAAGTAATGTCTTGACTTTCTAACATTAAAAATGTTTTTGGAGGGTTTTTGTTTTTTGGTGACAAGGGCTGTGAGGGCAGCAGAGTGAGGATGAAAGCGGGGCCAGGCTGGGGAGCTGCGAGTTGAGTGCACAGGGAGGAGAACAACAGCAGAGCAAGGTGCTGGCTGCTCCAGATACGCTGTGTGAAAGAGCTTCTGGAGCAAAGAGATTGCTTTGATTTTTTTCTCCCAGAATCATTTGTTAACAATAGCATTGATAAACAGAAGGCCCCTTTTCAGGTCCTGCCGATTTAAATTACACACACAAAAATACATTAAGGCAACATTATTGAGGTGACAAAGTCAAGGGCTTGCAAGTTATGAGAGGCCAGGATTAAGGYTGCAGCCACCACCTCAATTCAGGCCTCTTGTGCATACACGCTGAGATACAATCTTTAATTACATGATCCCCTGCTCCTGTTTCTCTACACAGAATGGAAGGTGCTCAGCTAATGAGCAGCCACTCAGGATTTTGTTTGCACCTCTTTGTCCACGACGTGGACCCAAACCTTGTTTACTGGCACTCCATTCACACCCTCCTCAGAACGCACAATGATTAATTTCCTCACTGGCTTTTCTGTACTCCAGATAGTATCAGATGGATGCTCAACAAATACCAACGGCCCATTTTACTGTTGTTTTGCCAGACAAAGGTATTTGACTGTTCCCATTTTATAGGTGGCAACAACAGCCCTGGCATGTTCAGRTCAGAAGCATCTACTAATTTTAAGCATTCGTTGGGAAGCACCTGACGTTTGATTTTTAGCAGAGAACTTGACTCCACAGTGCACTTTCTCTAACGAGGCACAGCCTTCACTGATTTTAGCAGCTACTGGGAGTGCTGAGCACTCCTGAAAATCAGACTTTAGTGAGCACCTTGACCGTGTTATAAGGATACAGGGAGGAGCTGTTTCTAAAATAATGTGGTGCCATGRCCTCCCTCAATGTCACATGGCAAATACAAACCGGAGGCAGAGGAAAACTGAGACTTTGGTGCCAGCTGGCAAAAACTGATGTCCTACATGAAGATGAGCATCAGAGCCATTGATTCCCATTCATTTATTCCATGTTTTTCCAAACATGACATGGCATTCTCAGCCTTAACTTCCCCTCCTCCCTTTTCAGTTCTGTCTCTCAAATACTGTGTTACACCACGTTACAGCTGTGGAGAGCAGTCAGGAAATTATTGGAGCTGTGCAACCTGAGTTAGGAAAATCCCTCATGGTGGAGGTGGGGAAATGCTGAGCAATGCCAGCTGAGCCTGCGGTGCCCTGGAACTGCTTTCCTTGGAGCTGCYCAGCTTTGGGGAAGGAAGAGCACACACAGCTGATTCTGCTCAGACTGGTTCAGCCAGAAGCTCCTGCCAAGAGATCCTGAAGCTCTGCTCCAGCCACCTTGTGCCAGCCTCCAAGTCCCGTCGTGGTTTTTCTAGGGATTCTTCTTGGTCTTACACAAATTGCCAGCAAAGCCCAAGGTTRTATCTCTGCTGCAGGTTTGACTCAGTGACCTCCAGCACACCCAGTGTTACCGAAACTGAGGGAAAAACAAAACCTCTCCAACAATATTTTTTATATTTCAGAGTCAAGGCATTACTTTATTCTGGCCAGGATGTTGTTCTGGCCAGGATGTGCCACAGAAATCATTTCATCCACACAAGCCTGGGTGTGCAGAGAAAATAATTCCATGACACATGGATTTTACAAGATTTCCCCCAAAATTTTATACAGTCAAAACCCATATTGTCTGAATAATTCAACCAGCACTTTGGTTGGCAGGCTACAGACCCAGGCAAGGAGGYAGTGGGCCAATAAATGTTACATTTAAAGGGTATCCCCATTATTTTAGGGTTGGAATAAATGCATGTGGGCTCAGACAGTTCTCATCCCTGTTGTCCCTGCACCAGGGAACAGATGACTTCAGCCTCACCCTGGCACCATTCATCAGCACAGCACTCAACAGCCATAAAAAATACATTATGGTTTGTAAATTGAATCAGAAGCACCTCTGCATTCCTGGTTCTGTGGGAAGATGGGGCAGCACCAGCAAAGTCCAGTGCATTCCAAAGGTCTGAAGATGCTCACTGCAATCTCCTGGCCACAGAAAGGCCCTGAGCTGGGACACCCTTGGCTTTGCTGCCCTGTCAGCCTCGAGCCTGGATGGGAAAACCTGGTCCCCAGGAGTCAAGACAGAGCCACCACTGTGAGACAACACCRGTAAAAACATCGAGGAAACTGCTCCAGAGAGATGGGAACATCCCTGACAAGTGCTTCTGTGTCACACAGGCAGCCAGAGCATCTCCCTGCACACCCAGCCAGCAGGACAGAGAGAAATGGCAGAAATGGCAAAGAAAAGGACAGATTTAGTAGAATTATCCATGGATGATGCCAGGCAGTGCAATCCATGAGTAATCCAACCCAAAGGGTTTTTTACCCAACCAAAAAATCTCCACAGAATAATGGGTTGTAATCATTCAGCCTTTATACAAAATTATTCTGTTTTGGAAAAACTCTCACATCTTGTAGGTCCAGAATTCAAACTACTCAGCAGAGGAGTTTTTCTGTCTTCTCAGTTCCTCAGTTCCTACACTTATTCCTCTGGGTTTTTTTTTCTCTAGGAAGCCCCTAACTCTGCCACTGTCTTGGCATGTGGCATACAGCCAAAAAGACTGATGAGGAAAGATTTTAAAGAGAAAGTGATTATTAAATAAGGAGAGAGAAAGAGAGCTCAGCCAGGACCTGAGGACTGCAACACTTAAGGCRAGCTTGGCAATATTCCTCATTAGGAAAAGGACCCGAACCTTTGTGCAATTAGAGGGAGGAAAGAAACAATGGTTCAAGTTTCCATCTGCAAATGAAACCACCTTCTAGCATTTAGGCTGAAAAGAAATAATAAAGAACAAAAGTTTAAGAAACAGAGCAATATGTAACCTTTCCATTTGCTGGCTTATTCTTCCCCAAGGAAACAGATACAGTGAAGATAAATTTGATGATCAAAAAAAACCAGACGGATAACATTCTTGTACGGTGCTGATCACGGGCAAATCCCCCTCTCTGCAGTTCAGAAGCGCAGCTTAGCATAACAGACAAGATTTATCATTGCCTTGTCCTCACCCCCCTTACAAAGCAGACATCACTTGCTCCTGTCTCCAGAGTCCTCCCTCTCACACACAAGGAAATAAAATACCAGAACTGTTCTGCTGTTCTGTGCAAAGGTACAAACCCTGCCCCCAAGGCACAAGCCAGCCCTCCTGCTAAATGCCACACGTTTTCCACCTCTTCTTTCTGCTCAGCTGTGAGCGCATCACATCCTGGCTCATCTCTGCGCTCAGCTTGTGCTCCCAAGTCTCCATGGCATCACCCAGAAACCACCAGGTACATTCAGCAGTTCCGAGTGYTGGAAAATAGACCAGCTAAAAATTTTGTTTATGTAACTTTAGTCAAAGATCTTGTTCACCTTTGCCCTGGGGGAAGGGTGTTGAGGAGCTTCACAGCTCAACAGAGCAGGAGTGGCACAGGACAGAAGGACCATCAGCCACCATCAGTGACCATCAGTGACCATGAACAGAACATCAGTCCCAAACCTCCCCCCTGGCCTGGTCAGACACTCCTGGTCTGGGAAAAGAGAGATGAGGAGCAGGACCTGATCAGCATCAGAGGGGAAGAAATCCAGATCCAACAGGAACCCAAATCCTGAGAACTGCACAACATTGGACCAATGAACATTGAACCAATAAAGTTCTCTGGTGTTTGAGTGTATAAAGTTTGGGGGAAATCTTATAAAATCCATGTGTGATGGAAGGATTTTCTCTGCACACCCGGGCTGTGTGTGGATCAGATGATTTCTGTGGCACATCCTGGCCAGAACAACATTGTGAGCAGAAAATAATGTCTTGACTTTCTAACATTAAAAATGTTGTTGGAGAGTTGTTTTTTTTCAATCTGTTTTGGTGACACAAGGAGGTGAAACTGATCTTCCCTTCCTTTTGGATGTAGAATACAGAGTCTCCAGYAAAATGGGCACAGAACAAAGCATGAATAAATGGACAGGGAAAACCCGAGGTGGCTGCTTTCTCCAGTTTCATCTCAGGGCACAGACCCTTCAAAGCCACCTGATACTCCAGAGAAAAACAGAATTTCCTTTAGAGYTATGCTGTGGCTGAAAACATAGTGTCTTCTGCAAATATTCAAGCTATTTTGCAGATAGATTTTTTAAAACTGAAGTGTCATCTAATATTCAGGGTTATTTAGTGGCTGCAAAAGCAATTACTGCAATATTTCTTGTTTATAGCCACCTAGAAGCTACAAATTTAACTTTGTAGGGATGCACAGTCAGGGGATCTGGTTCCAAAGCAGAAYATYTCAAGTCAAGAGCTTTGCTAATGCCTGCAGCAAACTTGCAGGGAGTTACAAAAGCTGTGAATCACATCAGTCCAGCAGCACTCACAGTCMAAACCCACCTCACTGCTGCCTCGCCTCAACTCGGAACCCTTCCTTCTGTAAAAGCATCCCAGCTCCTGTCTCTCTGCAAAACTTGCYTGGAGCAGGAACAGATAAAGCTCTGCAATGCATCTCTCGAGAGCCACGGAGTGTGCTGAGGAGAATTGGAACCATCAGCAGGAAATCWGTCTGCACTGGGAAGGAAACCTTTCCTAGGGAAGATTTGTTCTCTAAGCTGCTTGTAGGGGCTGGTGTCCAAATGTGTCCTGTGTGACCTCAGCACCACTCACACCCTGCCAGGCCTGGGATTAGAGCTGGCTGGACTGAGAAGGTGAGGAATTAACGTGGGGCTTGGGGGTGGCTGTGGGAATTCCTGCTCTCCCCCCTGTGACCTGCAGYGCTGAGCTGAGCCCCCAGCCACAAAGAAGGCATTCAGGGGCCTCAAACGATTTAATTCCCATTGACTGCTTCTCCAAAGSCAATAAATGGCCCCGTGAATTTGGGCCTTCAGCCCTCCCGTGCAGCAGAGCTCATCTGTGAAATGGGAATGAAACCACATCCTCTTCCATCTATGCTCTACAGGGCTGAATCCTCACAGAGGTGAATAGATCAGGCCCCACAGGGGCTGCACACACTGGGTTATGGAGGGTACGGGGCCCTGCAGGGCGAGCTGAGCTCATGGAATGGGGGTACATGTCCCTCCACTTACAGATGGACCAAGGCAGCCCCTTGGAGAGGAAAGGAGAGTGTCCAACTGCTACACCCCATAAAGCATCTGAGGGCTTGCACTGCCCATTTTGGGAACATTTTGGGAACAACAGCAAAGCCTCTCACCTTCCCAGCCTGTGCAGCCCTTCAGCTCCATCAGGGCACGCCACCAGAGCCAGGAGGTTCCTGTTCCTGTGTGAACCCCTGCCCTGCCTCCTGCCAAGCAGGTGCTTCTTGCACCTCTCTTCTCCTGCAGCTGTGTAGCGTGGGGAAGTCGTGTCTGTTGTACCTTCTCCATCATCCCCATGGGACAAGATGAGCCYCTGCAGCCTCCCTGTTGTCACTCARCCATATCTGTGCATTTGGTGCTTTCTCTTCTTTTTCCCTCCCGCATGGACACGCTGCCTGCACACCCTAACACTGAGGGGCGCAGCATTTCCCTCCCCACTTCTTCATCCCAATGTTGTGTTTCATGTATCTTGGACATATTTTCAGGACAGAAAATCCAAACCAATGCTTCAAAAAGACACCCAAAGTCTGCAGCTTTATTCCGAGAGAAAAATGACCTCARACCCCTGGACTAAACAAATGCCTGGGATGACAAAGATGGAATAAATTAAAGGATATAATTATGGCTGGGAAAAGAGGGAAGGAGGTTACTCAATAGGATGAAAGAGGGATTTGAAGAATAAGAAATGAAAGGAGGTGTCAGCTTGAATCARCCAGGTTGAAAACTGCTGCTGATTTTGACTGACACACTGAGACTTTCCGATTGCAAACTCTTTCTCTAATAAGCTGCAAATTCACCTCTACACTTTTACTTTGATCTTAATGCAAATATTTTAYAATGGACACATTTAATGATTTTCAGGTGCTTATTGGTTCTATCAGACTTGATACTGGAATCAATCTCCTCCTTTGGAAAGCTTGGGTTAATGGCAAAGTTTATTAAACTGCACGCAGTCATTCAGAGAAGATCAATAGAGACATGATTGCAGAGCAACCAGAGGATTAAACATGAGATTTATCACAAAATTAAACTGAATTAAATGTTCCCTGATAGCACTTGAAATGCTGTCGATACTCTTAACTGATAATCTATGCTTTCTGTGTTTACTTACCAGGCAGCGGGGAAGTCTGACTCGAGGAAATGACTGTAATGTAAAATCTTCAAAGATTTGCTGAGAGCATTAAACCTCACCTAGAAAACCATTATTTCTTCCTGTTAGAAGAGCAAAAGCATTTTGCTTCTTTGCCCATTTCCTCTTGAAGGGAGRGGAGGATGCAGCCCTCTCCCATATCACACTTGGCAATCTCCTTCACAGGGCCATTATAGGATGCACAGAATGCTAAAGGATCCTACACAGGGTTACAATKAAATATTTTGTGGTTTCCTGCTGTGGCAGTTTTTACCTCATTCAGAATGAATTTTGAGTTTTCGATGACCTTATTAAAACTTACTCCTCACTCAGAGAAATTTGCAGCCTTTCTGCTTCTCCTCAGCTTAGCACAGACACCTCTCTGGGCCCTTACATTCACCCTCTCCTTGCACAGCACTGGATAAACATCTCTGATGTTTTCTTCCAAAAGAATTCAACTCCAAAGCATCAAAAAAATCCAAATAAACAAACAAAATCCACAACCTCCCCCCCTCCCAAAAAAACCCCAACACTACAGCCACAAAATCCCCTAACCACTCTAGGCACACCAGCAACACAGGTCCCCTGCCCTAGGAAATAGAAAAGGAGGTCCAGGGAAACAAATCAGGCCAATTTTACAGAGGGAAAGAGAATCTAAATTCAGACATTATTCTTTGAGATGAGATCCATTCCTGCAGCAGAGCTGGAATTTCCCAGCCCCTGCTGCATCCTGGGCTCCGTTACCAGGATCACACACAGGGATCGTTTCCATCTGCACTGGGGTCACATGGCTGACCTGGCTGGAGGATCAAACCCTCAGCTGTCAGCACGAGAGAGGGGCAGGGAMGGAGCAGCAGATCTTGAGCTCACAAGAGACCAGATGCACAATTATACCCAATCACAGCCACAACTTGGATTAATTTTGATTGTGTTTCCAAGGGTTTCCAAAATGGTCACAACTCACAAATYCAATTGAAGAGTTTCCTTAAAATTKAATGTTTGTGTTCAACAAGCAAGCAGGAGGGGGGGATGGCAGCTTCCAGGCATTTTCCATCACACTTTYCAGAGAAAGTCTGTATCCCACCACAGCCTCCACCAAAAGATTAATAAACCTTGCTAAAACACCTCAAAGGAAATACGACCATCCAACAACAAATAAACTACCCAAAACAAAACCCATCCAAAAATCCCTCATCAGCTATCATGAATTGAATTTTTACTGACTCAGAGGGGCTTAGCTGCTTTCTAAACAGGCTCAGCCATCCCCAGYGTACTTTGCAAAATTCAATCCAGTAATCCAATCCCAGATGCATTACGTGAAATCTTATTTCTCCAAGCTCTAGAAAAGAACAAGCAAAAAGGAAGGCTTTAGGAACACTAATTTGCCAATAAATACTSACTGAGCCAATTTTGCCTTTGCTGCTTTTTGGAGGAAAATAAAAGGAAAAAAAATCCCMAAACACCAAGTGCTGTCCGAGTACTACGCTCTCTTATTAAAACTTCACTTGTGGATGGAAAAAMTACCACTGAGCACATACCCTGAAATTAGCCCAGCATGTGCTGTCCCAATAAACAAATCCTCAGAAACTAGATTAGAATCATTCCCAGTAGGCTTCCACTACAGAAATCACTGCCAGTCCTGTCCAGAAAGGGAAAATCTCTGTAATATCTCATAAAAGGATCAAAACATTGAAATGAAGAGGGGGGCATGTTTTAGCAGTCACCAGTGAGGTCATGATCAGTACTGCCTGGTGAATTTTACATCGATAGCGTCACAGGATGAATCCCGGAGTGCCTGATCAGGGACACGGAGACTCACCCTGCTCCTTCCTCAGGAGGAGCCAGCCAGCTTTAGGGGATCCCACTGCCCTGTGGGGATGACACAGCTGCCATCAGCAGGGTTTAGGGGATCCCACCTGCCCTGTGGGGTGCTCCAGGGGTGACACAGCTGCCATCAGCTGGGGTTTAGGGGATCCCCTATGCCATGTGGGGATGACACAGCTGCCATCAGGAGCACAGGAGCACCGACTCTGCCCCAAAGCAACAGCTGTTCCTGCTGCTTTCCTGTTTCTCCCATTTTCCCTTCCCACACCCTAACATAGAGTGGGCCCAGCATTTCCGTCCCCAGTTTTTCATTCCAATGTTAGACCTCATGTATCTTGGACACTCCTTAGAAAAGGAGTTCAGGACAGAAAATGCAAACCAATACCTCAAAAAGACACTGGTCAGGAGGGCAGGACCAGGTGAGCAGCTGCCTGTGACGTGGAATACCTGGCTCTGCCAGCCTCCTGCTGCCCTGGCACCCTCTGTGAGACCCCAATCCATCCCAACCTGGACTTACTGCCAGCAGGGAGATACTCTGCCCTTAAAAATAAGGATTTCTGGCCTCCTGATGTTTGCATGCAGAGAAAGGGAAGCAAAGTCCATGARAACATGGTTGCACACCTCAGTGCAGCACCTGCAAGGCAGGCTGAAGCCAAGCAAACAGTGTCAAACTAAAAAATGTGATTTTCCCAGGCAGTTTTCCCCCTGCAGCTGCTGCTCTCCCAGAAGCCAAGGCCACCCCTGCAGCTCTCACTCATGGGAACGAGCAGCACATTGCTGATGCCTCAGTGCATCAGTGACCACGAGGCAGCAGAGTGGCCCAAAGTGGCTCCTGTTTCTGCCCTGGGCTGAAGCAGCCTGCAAGAGACAGCACTAAACCACAGCTGGGAGTTCCCCGGGGGAGGCTCATCCCTGCCAACTGTTCCCCTCCTGTCCTGTCCCACAGCTCAGGGACTCTGGACATGCCCTTTCGCCCCTCCTCTGGCCATGGGATGCAGAGGACCCCAGGACACAGACCTGGAGGGGCTTCTGTGGCACCAAAAATTCCCCTCCCAGGAAAAGCAGCCACCATGCACTCAGCATTTTATTAATTTAATGGTCAGGATAATAAATTCGTCAGCAATGACAAAGAAATTCCCTGGAAACTGAAGTACTCAAGTGTCATTGAGGCTCCATCTATTTAGCAAATAGATGAGAGCCTGGCAGCGAGAGCTGAGTGATGAAGCAGCTGTCAGCRTCTCCTGCAGCAGCTGCTCCAGCACAGCACGGGCACAGGTAGCTCCCAGGGCTCTTCTTCTCAGGGAGGTGAAGAGGATCCTGATCAGAACGGAAATCAGCAATGGCAAACCAAATTTATGAGCTGACGCAGAAGCAATGGGTCATCTCTGTAAAGTCCCCTGCTCCTGGTGACTTGACCGAGCTTCGGGTTTTACTGAAATCAGATTCATTTAAGTTTTASTAACARAAGAGGGTGAATTTTGTTCTCTGAYACACTGAAGTCACATTTGAGTGGACCTATACYTTCATGAGACACTGTGAGTTTTTTTAAGGGACTTTAATTTTTGAAACACATGTAAGTTTTTACAAGAGCTGAGTTGCTGAACCTATTTTAGTAGCTTGATTTCTTAAAAACTCAGGATGATAAAAGGTTTTCTGTCACTTTTACCCTTCTTATGGAGCAGTAGYTTCCACATTGTACTCTGCCACTGAAACTGGAGGTTTTCCAGGGAATTTCCATGTGCTTTATTTCCTAACACACACTGCGAGAGGTTAAAAACAGAGAATACACAACTCTCTGCTCTCCTATTTTCATAATTAAAAATTCATGGAAAGTTGCAGTGAAAATGAGGCTGAATGGCAGATTAGAGAGCTGTTTGTCCTTGGGTAGGAGATATCAAAGACAACAGTTGGTCCACTGGAGAGGAAAAGGAAATGACCATGAAGGGTCYTTCAAAACAAGAAATTGGAACAAGRAGGAATCAGCAGAAAACTCTGCTTGTACAGAGCACGGGTATACCTCAAAGAGATGGTCTGAAAGCCTTTCTCTGCAATGCAAGACAGAGAAAAGAAAAGAAAGAAAAAAATCACTGGGACAGACTTTCAAACTGGAGACTACAAAATTTACACCAGCTGAGAACCTGCCCTAATTAAAGGGAATATTTCTGCATGAAAGAAAACCAAGCATGAGATGCTCAACCTAAGGCAAGGAGTTTCAACAGARTATCAGCTGCTGAGGCTGCCAATTACAGGGACTGCCAAACATCAGGTGGCACAAAGGGATCACCCAGGGGACAACCAGCAGGAACTTCTTCATACCTGAACGACTGCAGTGAGTCCACACACGGCTTACAGCTCACGGAGAAAGGCTCAGAGCTCTATATGAAATGATCAGAAATTCTTCCTCTGTGAATCCTAAATATTTAGAGTAATGTGCTTGAAATTCTGGTTTGCTGAAATCCATCATAAACCCAGAAAATTTTGGAGCAAGGCAGAAGAATGGAGGAAGTGGAGGGGGAGGGGAGGCCATTCCCAGAGCATCCCCAGCTGAGAACCAGCACACGCTGTACCAYTGGGGAGGCAACTTTATGTGCTCTTAGTGGTAGATTAATGAATGTAATTACCTAACATTGTGGCTGGGAATGCTGCAAAACTGTAATTTACAGTGTGCTGTAAAGTCCTAATGTGTTTTTATGTCCATAAGCTGCTTAGCCATAATCTAATGCGTTTGTATATGGGCACCCTCTGGTTGCAGCTGCAGCCAATGCAGTAAAAACTCCAACTTGGCTCCCCCCAATTCTCTGTTCTTTCCATCTCTTGGGGCCTGGCACAGGGAGGTGTCCTTGAGTTTGGGGCTGCAGAGGAATTGTTTTGTGGAAAATGGGAGAGCAGGAGCTCAGCACTGTCTGTGGAGTCTGGAGTTATCCACTGAAGAATCACAGGGGTACAGAGACATGGAAATGGAGAAGCTGAAATCCTRAGGCATCACCACATCTTGGGCTCAGCCCTCTACAGCCAGGACATCAAGAGACACTGAAAGAGCACTCACAGTGAACCCTCTCAGACAAAACCCTTCACCTTCCCTTGGTCTCCAGCTGCTCTGCCCTTCTGTGTGCTGCTTCACTCTGTGGTCACTTGAATCCTCTTCTGCTCCAGGAGCAGAGCTGTGGCCATGACTCCTGAAGTATGTGCTTATTGTTGCCACTAACTCATTTAGGCAAACCATTTAACTTCTTTATGCCCTTGCTTAACCATCTGTAAAATGGGACTAATAATAAACCTCAGAGGGATTTAGTTAGACTTAATTAAATGGTTTGTAAAGTGCTTTGAGATCCTCAGGAGAAATGTGTTGTGCAAGTGCAAATTATTATTACTGTTACAGTGCTTTCTACTTCCAACACAGTTAAATATTAATGATCCTGTTCTCCTCATGCCCAGTGATACAACTTTCCCAAACAGTAATTTTCTCAGCTAAAAAGATGCAGGACCTGGCAGCAGAACACCAAAAAACTTTCTTGCTTGTTCATTCATAAGTAGTCTGATGGGGATCCCAAATGCATGCGCTGTGCATGCAGCCAGTTCAGAGCCAAAACAATGCAAATAAAATCACCAAATCACAGAGTTCCTATTACAGAGACCCAGTTAGAAGTCAATACCAATTCTAATATATGATAAATGCTTTTCCTAGTTGAAAAGGACCATGGCATGAGCGACATAATTAACATTCAATTTAAAGYTCCATCCTGTCAGAAGGAACATAAATGCCCCATTGGTAAAAGGTTTACAGCTTCAGGGGCCAAAGGAAGGAATATCCCGGATTTTCAATACAGTTTGTCTGTTGTGATCTGGCAAAAAATGATCCGAAAGTTCCCTGCAGGCAAAAAACCAAACAGCCACGATTCCTCCTCTTTTGTCAGCTTCTTTCAGGCCAACTTCAAAGGAGAAAAATGAAAAAAAAAAAAAAATTGACTTATGACTTCAGGTCATGAGAGCTGCGTGAAGGTGCCCTGGTTTGCAAGGCTGACCGAGCCTTTGCACCTACTGGCCCCTGCAGCCACAAGAACAGCAAGTCCGGCCCCAAACACTGAACTCTCATCCCCCTGGAYGTGTCACAGTCTGCTCAAACAGAGCCCCAAATCACCACTGACAAGTGTTTTCTTAGTATTTCCCAGTATTTAGTTAAAATATATAATAATATATCAGAAGCCAAATCAAACATTAAGGAAAAAAAAAGCAATTCCAAATTTGAAGGCATTAAGGTTACACACACAACACTGGATGGTTTCTACTTGGAACTGTGGTGCAGGGTGATTTTTAATTATATGGGGAACTCTGATATTCTATTTGATCTTCAATAATAATGGCATAACAAAGATACAAAATCTATTGATAAYCAAGTCAAACATATTTTTGCTATCCTTATCTACTACAAAGTGAGCCTATCTAAAGAAAAAGATKATTAAAAAGCACTTCTAATTTACTTATATTACAGATCCTAAACATAATTAAAAGAGCAAAAGAAAAAAAAGAGTCAAGGAGGAAGAAAAAAAGGCACAAAAAATGAAAATTCAGCATCCCCAGATGAAAAATCCCCTTTGCACTGAAGCACCAGATAYCAGAGCAATAAGGATACACCAGGTGGGGATGTAACAAACAGAAATGTGTGGAAAAGTAAGAAATGAAGTCTTAATTTCACCTATACAAGCTCATCTTGCTACTCCATGCAACAGAAGAAAYCACACCAAGAACTTTTTGGTGCCTGTAGAAAGACAGGGAGAGCAGCAGGACTGAAACCCTGCAAACTGCTCTCATCCCACTCCTTCACACAGTGCAAAGAAATATTCTACCTGCTTTGGTTTTCTGTACCTCACCCATGGCTCAGGCTGTTTCACACCTATTCGTGCACAGATGCTGCCCAAGGTTCACTCACACCTGGAATTTCAGACTCTGTGAGTGCAAAAATCCTCTGCTCAGAGCCAAAATATCCTTCCTTCAGTGTAGGGACAGATAACCATGAACACTCACACAGTGCCAAGTTTCCACAAAAACATCTCGGACAAAGTATTTTCCCAGCTTCATGCCAACAATCCCAAGGTGAGCTGTGTAAATTCTGGGTGCTTTCAAAGCCAGGCAGAAGGGCTGTCACCACACCACGAGGTCTAGCACATGATGTCCACTGGCTCCAAAGCAGAGTGGCTGAGCCAGAACCTGCCCTGAGGGACAAAACCCAGCCTTGAAACACAAACCAGGTACCCCCACACCTCTGATCCCAGGGCTGCAGTCACTTTGGAGCAGACAGAGGCACTGGGTGCTCCTGTGGGGTGGCAGGAGCTGGTGTCACACAGGAATGATACTTCTCAAGGCCTGGGGTCAGTGCAACCTCCCCACTGTTTATAAACTTCCTCCACCCCAGCACATTTCATCCAGGCAGGCCTGCATGCCATTGAYGAGGAAAAGGAGATTTGTGGCAATTTCATGTCAGTAATAATTTCAAACCCATCAACTTCAATGTAAGAATTTCTATCTGTTCCAATATTTAATTTATTTAGCCTTCTAGTGTTCTTGAATTAGGGAGACATTTTATTGCTCCAGTTGATATTTTTATGACAATTGAAACCAGGCTTCATTTTTTAAGGGAAATTTTTCCACTTGAAAAGCTAATTAGTGCTGGTGCCCACAGTGGGGATGCAGGTGCAAAAACACAGACACACAGACAGACCCACACACACACAGACTGCCTGGGTGGAAAGCTGAATATCCCTTGGAGAATTTGKACATCCTGTACTTTGTCACTACAGCAAAGAGCAAGATTCCAATSTTTTCCTACCACTCCACAATTAAAACCTGCATCTGTGACTGGACGCTGCAATCCTGAGTCTGCATTTTTAACTAAACAAGGATTAAAGCAGCACTTAGCTACACAGACTGGCTGCCAGTTATGATGTTAATATAATCCATCTTTGCTTGTTCCAGTTTTAAAGGAGGGATAAGTGCTCAGGCAGCCTTGAGCTCCTTCCTTTTTGYCTTCACCAGCTGATTGTGTCCAGAATAGGAACGCTGGCCTCCCTGCAAACAGCCTRCCTGCCCCTAATGATGATCTACCTGTCTGCTGCCACCAGGCCACCTGTTTGCAGCCTCCCAGGGAGCTTCACAGACAGATGAAAAGCTCCCAGTATTTTCTCCACACAAACTGCAACCCATCCATCAAGTTGTTTACATCACAGCGAGATATAYGCACCTTTATCATTAGAGGAGCTGTCTCCAGGAATGGGATGAGCACACAGACACCATAAATCTCCCCTTTTACACCGCCTGCCAGGACTGCATCATTTTTGTTGAAGGAAACCCACCCAGCAGCATCCCAGGATCAGCACTGAGGGGACACAGTGCTGCAGAAGGGCACAAAGGCAGAATGATTTGAGAACACGACCAGAACACTCCGCAGAGCTCACAGAATCAAAGAATCACAGTCACAGAATCATGGAATCAGAGATTCACAAAGTCACAGAGTCACAGAATCACAGAATCACAGAATGAATCAGGCTGGAAGAGACTTTCAAGATCAAGTCCAGCCTATGACCCAACACCTCCTCATCAACCAAACCATGGCACTGAGTGCCATGCCCAGTCTGTTTTTAAACATGTCCAGGGATGGTGACTCTGCCACCTCCCTGGGCAGACAATTCCAATATGTGGTCACCCTCACTGTGAAGAATTTTTTCTAACACCTCACCTAAACTTCCCTTGGCACAGCTTAAGKCTGTGTTCTCTTGTTCTGTCAGTGGTCACCTGGGAGCAGAGACTGCACCCCCTGCCCACACYCACCCCTCAGGCAGTTGTGGAGAGTGATGAGGTCACCCCTGAGTCTCCTTTATTCCAGGCTGAACACCCTCAGCTCCTTCCTTCAGCTGCTCTTCACAGGGCTAGTTCCCAAGCCCTTCAGCAGCCTTGTCCTCCTCTGGACATGCTCAAGTATCTCAAAGTTCTTAAGCTACAACTRAAAACTGAAACTTAAACTAAACTCAAATTTGAACAGGATGGGTTCTGCAGCAGTGCTGTTTGCTTAGCTCAGAGCTGTCCTTCCACTCTTAAGGCCAGGCAGCTTCTGCCAAGATTCTGAGCCACCCACGAACCTGCCTGGCCCTCGGTGTTCCTGTGACACAGCCAGGGCACTGCAGTTGCAATCTCACAACATTGCCCTGCTGTAACAGTCTGTGCTCTGTTCCCATCTGCAGGAGCTGTTAAACCAGCTGGGGCAGTGCTCTTTATCCTCAGCATCACCCAGCCCTGATCACACCCTCCGGGGGCCATCTCTGCTCATGGGCCATCCAGGGCTCTGGCAATGACTCCTGCAATTCCATCATCCCATTGGGAGATGCCCCRSCCAGACAGGAGGAACTGCACATCCCTACTGGCACAGAAACTGAGGCTCTGCAACACTGGGACACTGCTGCCACTGCATTCCCAGAGGAGAGGAGCTCCAGAACCACCCCTGGAGCTGCAGAGACGGACTCGACCTGTCCTCAGGATCAGTGCTTGGACGAGAGCACATCCATCACTGCAACGGGGCTGCAGCCACCACCCTGCCCAACAGGGTGTCAGGCTGTGTTCTCCATTCCAGGGAAGGKTCCCACCTCCCTTGACAGACACCTSTCTTTCAAACCAAGACACCTGCTGTCGCAGTGAACATGATGTGTCCAACATGGGAACGTGCTTGGGCTCTGGAGGCAAGGATCAGGCACAGCAGCGCTGTGGTCACTCAAAGATGCCACCCGTCCAGCCAACCCTGGCCACCAGCCCCTGTCACCGTCATTGAGAGATACCTGAGRTCACCTCTGAGAGGGGTAATGTTCATCCCTGTGATGGGAATGAATGACCCCATCTCTGCAGGGACACCCCCTCACCCTAAGGCAGCAKCAGGGGACACCATGGCTGTGACTGGGGATCCTCCTGGGTCAGAGACCTGCAGGGATTCAGCAGCTCTGCCTCCAACACTCCCTGAAGGAACAGAGTAGGAAGTGGCAGAGGAACATGGGGAAGATCATCAGACACGTCTCAAAAAGCTGTCAGAAAAGGAGGGGGCAGCTGTGAGGGGACTGAGGGACAGCTCAYGTGTGAATCAAATATGAACTGACACCCCAAACCCAAAGAGAACCCATGCTTTGATCTGCTCAAGGTGGAGAGAAAGAACTTTTTCCAGTGAGACAAGTATCCCAAAGGGACTCACTGTGGMATTGCTTTGAAAATTCTTTCCTGTTTATCTGCCAAAACAAACAAGGACAATCAGAGTTTGCTGCTGTAAATTCCTTTCCTCTTCTCGAGACAAATTCTCTCACARAGTAATAATTTCTTTTTAATTGCTGCATTCAGACAAAATAAACCACTTGAGAAAAAGAGGACAAGCAAAAATAACAACAGATTTTGAAACTAAGTCTGGACCTTAACTTGAGCCACAGAGAGAATTAAAAGCAGATTAGRGCTGGTATGCAAAGTTATTAGAGCAATACATGGAATTCTGAAGACGCCCAGAGCACAATGTGCTGTCCCCTGCAGTGTCCCACTGCTGTGACCCACCCTTTGCTGGGACCAGGGGACTGGGACTGGGCTCATTTCACACCCAGGGCTCTGGAACAGAGAGCTGCAGGTCCCAAACCTCACATCCCACCTCAGCAGAACCGAGCTGKTTTTGCCACTAGATGGGAATAGGTGCAGTTGCTGATCTTAGGAGGCTGAAATACAACAAATGACTGTTGAGCTCACTGAAAAAAAAAACCCCCAAGCACAAGGTCTTTGTTTCCCTTTTTTAAAGTGCAGCTACATAGAAAATTACAGCACTTGCTATTTCAGGAGGAATGGTTTTAGCCACATTAAGCTGAAGAGACAAGAAAGGATTTTAGGGAGAAATAACAGCTTTTTTGAGAYCCACTGATATGTGGGGAAGAAGAGGGGGGCTTCTGGGCACATGTGTGAGGCTGGAGTAGCTAAAAGCTCYATGCTGGAATCTGAGGTTACACATTGCCTCTCTTGAATCTACAGGGCTATGGTTTTCTATGGCATTGACATTCTCCTTTCAATCATATCTGTTCTTCCTTCATTTCAAATGCTGGTTGCTCATTTTATCTGCCCTTCAAGGGTTTTAAAAGATTCAAACTGGATTTAGAAAAAAAAAAAATCAAAACCAGAACCCCACASTCTTCTGGATTTATGAGTTTTTTTGATGTGTTTGCCATGCTGTAACCAATCAGATAAGCTCCTTAGTTCCCCCCCAGCGATGGATTATTGAGTTTTTATTTATGTTTCTCCTTGTTTAGCCTCCCAAGCACCGATACACTTGTACCAATGTCTCAGCTTCAGCTCCCATTAAGGAAAGAAAGAGCCGGCAAATGTGATCAGCCTTGGAGATTTTCCAGAGTGCGGGTGCTCCTGAGCCTCCCCCCCTGCTCTGAACGCGTCTRGCACGGGCTGTGCTCTCCCAGCCCTGCTCCCCAGGATGGGCTCAATGCAGGCTGCAATCACTCACTCATTTCACACCCGCTGGCTGACATCTGAGAGACAGGAGGGGAATGAGGACAAGCAGCACTGAGCACTGAAGGTCAGAGATAAGCTCATGATATAGACCATGACCTCCACCTCCCAAGTGCTGTACAAAGTGTCCCTCCTGATCTACACTYACTGAGCTTTTCTTTTCCCTCCCAGGACAGGAAAGCACTTTTAGACTAATGGTCAGCTTCAAAATCAACACACTGTGAGTTTCCTCACATGGAAGGATTCCAACTTTCATACTTAAAGTCAAACTTGTCTATTTAAATCGCTACAGAATTGTTCTCCAAAGCACTGCATCTCAACAGACTCTCTGTGAAAGAATGAAGATATTTGYGGTGTTAACAGAACGATGATCTCCTTCCAGATAAGGGTCAGTCCCCTTGCCAAAAAATTTAGCTTTGAAGGAGGGTGGAGAATGAATTGCTGGAGCAGCTCCCGGCATCAACTAAAYCTGTCTTACACCCAGGATGAGCCTGAGCTGCCATCAGGCAGCCTGCACTCATCCTCAGCAGCAGTTTTTGTCGAGATTTCCCCTGCCTGAAGGGCACATTCCATCAACAGAAAGTCTGTTCAGTCCAACTGGAAATGCTGATTTCTCTTCTGGGGGCTCCCTCCTGGTGCAGGGCAGCTCACCTGTGGCTGAGCTGGGATTTTTGCCCACGTTAGATAAGGAAACAGTCAGAGCAGTGTGTAGGGAGCAGAATTTCCCCTGAGCTGGAAATCTTTGGCTTTGCCTGCACAGAAGAGACAGAAAATGCCCACAGAGTGTAACTTGCTGGAACTAAAGGTCATCACAAATCTCATACTCTGTAGTCCAGCGGGGGAGAACATGAGTCCAAGCCTGAACACAGACTGTGCCCTATGAGATGAAAACMCCTGCTCCAGGCACACAGCTGCAGTAAGAGCCATGCCAGCCTCTCCACCCTGTGCCACCAGGAAACCTGGGCTGTTCCAGCTGCTGAGAGCTGAGACCAAACCATTTCCAGCCCTCACCTGCCCAGCCCTGTCCTCTCCTGCCCTCTCCAGCCTCTCACATTCCTATCTTGTTCCTGTGTCCTACCTGTGGTGAAATTGTGTCACATTCACCATGTCAGTGTCACCGAGGGTAGCTCAGCACTGACAGGTTCCCACAAAAAAAGTAAARAAACTGTTTTAACAGACTTTTACCTGTCACCTGCTGTATAAAGAATGGGATAACACTGCAGAACTTCATCCTTGGGATTCATCCCTGCACGACAACAGAGATTCCTGACACAGCTCCTGGCTGCTGTGACCTGGAACCCACCAAGACAAATCAAACATTGTCAAAGTCCTAACACTGCTAAATCCATTGCAGACCCCTTACAAGGCACACAGAAAATATGTCCTAATGGCAACATCCACTGCTATAACAAGCCACCTGATTTCTGCAATTTTCAGCGYGCTCCCAAGTGGGGAGGAACATCTGTGAAGAACAAACATTGAGAAGATATTACACAGTCAGCAAAAAATCCACTTCCTCTGCTGGGTATGGGATTGCACCACACATTTCACAGAATTGGTTTGCCATAGAAGACAGCAAATAACTCTAAACCAAGTGTTTTTATGGCCCAGGTGGGACTGAGAGGAGAGCCCTCAGCTCCAAATCTTTCAGTCATGTGCATACAAGAGCAAAGAAAGCTTCTGTGGCCTAGGGGCGGGTAAAACATCCTTTGTCTTACAGAACCGACTCATTTATAGTAACAAAAGAATTAAATACACAGAAAAGTCCCTTTGATTCTTGCACACCTCCTGAGTTCAGGCAGCCTGGCTGCTGCCCCAGCTGCACAGCCATGCTGGTTCTCTCCACACACCTCAGCTTGGSACAGTTCAGCATTCCAAGGGAAAAAAACAGCACAAACACAGGATACAGAACAAGGCACAAGGACCAGCCAGTGCCATTTCATACCCTGCTTCTACTTCTGCTGTTTGTTTTAATCCTACAGAGGTATTAAAGCAAACTTATTCCAAAGCAGAAAATGGGTGAAAGACCAGAGCAGAGGGAAAAAGAATCCCATTCCTCTTAACACTGAACACCTCAACACACAGGGAGGATTGAGAGCAGTGCCTGAACGTTTTCAGTTRGATCCTAGCTCAATCACTGTCCTGTTGGGACAGACTAATGCCTGCTTGCAGTCTTAGATCACAAGGAAAAAGYAAGAAGGGAGGAAGACAAGTGAAATGTTATTACCAAAAACATGCAAAACATCTGAGTTGTTCAGCTGTATGAGAATCACCTTTTCTTGAACATCCAAGAGCCCAAATCCCAATTAAGAAATCCAAAGACCTTGGATAAGCTGAGCTAGAATCTGCCTGAAAATCATTCAGATAATGTCAGCAATTATTATTACATAGGACAGGCTGGGACAACTGTATTTAATGCTCACAACAGCCAGCAAATTGAGGGAAGCCACCATAGAGAAGGGAGAAGGGAATGACTGGATGGACACGTGTGTGAACTAAGTTTGTATTCAGCCACACCAGCTCTTCGCACAACAGAGAGAAGTGAGTTTTTAGGAGCAGAATGAGCCATGAAAGGTGGCAGGTTTGTCTCTGGTGGCCACAAAGGCCYGGAAATTCAAAGGTGTGAACATGACCTTGTCACCAACAGCTATTAAGCAGACAAATGCAGTTGAAGGTTTATCAAAGGAGAGACACTGCCCTACACATCCCCTGGCTCYAGCAGCTGAATTCATTTTAAAAAACCTTTTGTTGAAGATTTGGGAAAAGCTGTTAGTACATGGCATTCTGTGGTGCTTTGAGCAGGGCTTTTGTTTCAGTGGACACCTCCTGCATTTCCCCTCAGCTGTGGGCAGTGATGCCTTAAGATTTTCAGCTTCTMTATTTTCATGTATCTGTATTCTYRTACTTCTCCAGTGTAYAGCACTAAAGCTCCTGTTCTCCCATCTTTAGACAAAACAATTCCTCTCTGGGCCTGAAATCCAAGGACACTTCACTGCCTCAGAGCCCCAAAATCTGTAAACAACAGTGAACAGGGAAGGGGGGGGGGGGAGCAAGTTTGGGGTGATTGGCATCATCACCTGAAGGTGTCATTGGAGAATTGGGACCCAATGTGTTAATGAGACAGAACTTATAAAAGGTGAAGATCTCATGACTCGGGGTCCATTTTGGGTGTAGCCTCAGGAGGAGGCTTTGCCTGCCCTCAATGTACCAGTAGGCCTGGATTAAATTTGTCTGCTTTTATTCTCTTGAGTTTGTCTGGCCTCTGTTTCAGGTGAGCATTGTTTCAGGCATCAGCAGCCTTCACAAGGAATCACAGTGCTGGTCCTGCTCTGACTGGGACCAGTGGAAGGCGTTTTTCAAGTGGCACAGGTGAGAGTCAGGTGAGAGCAGCTGGAGCTGCTGCAGTTAAACCACTGCTAYGTCTGAACCGACCCTCCTGAAGAYAAGGTGAGATCAAAGCATGATCTARAGCTCAGAAAAGCACAAGAAGAGAGAAAAAGTGGCTTCCACCCTTTCTAACACCCACATTGCTGAATGGCACATGCTCTCACCAGCCACACACAAATCTTGGGGTGCAGGGATATGTCCTGCCTACATCAGGTTGGTTGAAGCACCAATTTCTAACAGCTGGTCCGGTTCCAGACTCACAGTGCCACTGCAAGAGCCAGAGGGGCAACTCTCATGAAGCAGACAGCAAAAAGAAGCAGCAAAATTAAGAAGTAAAATGTAAAGCAGCACCAGAGATAGATGGTGAGCAGAGCCCCAGCCCCAGCTGATGCATGCACTTCCTCCTCCCCTCCAGCCTGTTCCAGATATGCCTCAGCATCAACACAAAGTGACAGGCAATTGCAGCTTCCAGAGGACACTAAGGATGCCTGGTCTGCAGAAAGCTTCTCAGTTTCTCAAATTTTTAACTCCTTTCAAGGCCTTTTAATGACCTCAGAAGGGCAGGACAGGCAGACCCATCCCATTCCTCCTGCCCATGAATTATGTGCACTTTCCAGTGTGCTGCTATTCATTTTCTAATCTCTCTTTTCATTGAGAACAGAGTGGTATCACAACAGAGTAGTATCACAAATGCTGAGGTGTATTAGGAGACCTGAACATGAAATCAGGGCAGTTTTCTTTCCACCATCTCCACGCAGCAGCTCAGACCAGACATATGTCAGCCAGGACAAGCTAGGACACCAGCTTCTGCCCAGCCACAGCCAGAAGGGAARCCAGCATTAAAAACTGGAAGGATTTTCATGTTAGTTCAGCAGAAAGCTTAATCCCAGTGTAGCTTTCTGCTTTCCTCCATTTTTGCACACACCATGCCCAGGGATTCAGCACAGGTCTGTTACAAAGGAGAGGCACTGCACAGCCCCTTTCCTCCCTCTCTCTTCTGCTTCCATGCAGAAAATTAAAGATCGGAGGGTTCACAGTCTGTACTGAAACCACTGGCTCAGATGATGAGTGAAACACTTCTTTTGGAGGATTAGCATGGAATAGATGGCAAAGGAATGCAATTACTTTTTGGTTTCAATGACATTAAGCTCAAAGAGTACCCTCAGTTTAGGGAACTTGGCAGTATCAAAACTYGATGATAAAGATAATTAAGAAGAAACAGATAACGTGAAACCAGAAATTTGCAGCTCTGCAAAGAGAAGACTGAAGCTGCTGTGATCACTGATGGATGGAGGCAGTGATGGGAAGCATTCTCCACCCAGGAATGTTGGCACAGGCAGCTGAAGGAAGATGGAAAGTGTGGCTTCTTTGCACGAAAAAACAGTGGGGCAGGAGGGACTTCAGCCATGAGCTCAGAGAAAAGCCACGAAAGTGAGGAGAAGGATGAGCTGGGGGTAAAGTGTGCACATCAAAGTCCTCTCTGAGGGAAGGAGGAAGGCAAAAGCAAGGACAGGCCACAGATTCACAGGGAGTGGAGGATGAGCAGAAAATTAAATGACTGGAGAAACAAGGAACAGTAAGAAAACCATGTGATGAACACAGAGGAATTGTAAGTCACTTCAGGAAACTGAAAATGGCCTAGAGGTGAAAGGAAGGTACTACAAAGCTCTAGGAAGCCTTAAGCAACAGGACTGGCAAGCAAGAGCTTTGGGAGAAGCCTTGAACACCCTTGAGCAAAGAGCCAGAACAGCCCAAGGAAACCCTGGGGCAGCAGAAGGTCTGGGGGGCCAGGGAGACATCCAGGAGCCTGCAGAGGACAGGGAGAGGAGGGGAAACAGCACAATTCAGGGCAGGGATAGAACTCAGGGCTCCTGAGAACTGAGCCTAAGCGCCCACAGCCCCAGGGCAAGGGAGCACAGGGACAGCAGCTGGGCTGAGCGACCCCTGGAATGCCAGGAGGACCAGAAACCCACCCTAGGGAGGACAAGAAACCCACCTTAAAGAGGACAAGAAACCCACCTTGCCACTGCTGCCCCTCCAACAGCCATCCCTGACAGTTTCTTACCAAAGGAGGCATTAGTGGAATTTCATACTGTTTTTACAGGTAATCCACAGCATCTGTAGAAAGAAATTTCTCACGGACTCTCAGCTGCTGCTCACCCGCGAAGAGCCACGAGCCCCGGGGCAAGGAGGAGTTTACAAATGTTTAACAGCCAGAGACAACATTCATGGAAAAACCGGGAGCAGAGCATCGCTRTGGGGCTGGCAGGAGCTACACCTGCCCAGCTCCGAGCATGGGGCAGCCCCTCAGGGTTCATTCCTCCCCAGCCATCTCAAACAAGAAATAAGAGAATGTCCCAAAGGAGRGAGCACACGTAGAGTTAAGGACCACTGGTTGTAAAGGCAAAGATGTGGCTGTGGATTTCTCCAACTGAACTCCCTGGCATAACATGGTCAAGAAAAGCAAACACTGCACTGCACAATGGGGTTCCCTTAACTTGACCAAACTTTAATTTACAGCTCCTCTTGGTGCTCCACCAGCGGCCTTAAGGAGAAAAACCTCCTGGTTTTGAATGTAAAAACTCTGCCTCTGTTGTGGGCTCCACCTGCCACTGCCAGGTCCTGATCCAGTGCTGCTGCTCCRGGGCCACCAGCACCCTGCTGAGATAAATTCCAGTGAAAAATCCAGCATTGAAATTGCCTGTAACAGCCAGCAGACAGTAAAGGCCACAAAGGCAGTAAGAGACAGAAAACCCCACAGAATCAGATTTATTAGTTAGTCACGTGATTTCTCACTAAATACCACTGTCGGTTTTAATGGACACTGACACATTGATACTCCAGTGGACTCATAAAAAAAAACAAATAAAAAATAATAATCAAGCCTAAGGGGTTAGCCCATCAAAATAGAGAGGGCTTCTGGTTCCTTTTGCTCATTTGTAAGGACAATCTCAACTGAAGTTAATCAGCCAAAAGTCCCAGCACACAGAAAACATCAGCTTGTCCTGTTAGCACCTTTCTAGAAGAAATAGGAACCTCTACCTGTTAGCAGARAAATGTCACAGATTTGAGGCAGAGGCGARGTTGCAGGAGGATTGACAGGCAGCAAGGACAGCATCTCCCAGAGCTCCACAGGCTGAGCCAGGCAGTGCTGTGCCACTCCCAGCCCCTGCTGGAGCAAACACCCTGGAGCATCCCCTAACAGGGGTTTTTCCTCCTTTTCCTCTTTTTCCCACTTGGGTCCGTAAGTGCTTTCCTCCTGAGTGAATCCCTGAATCCCACCTGGAAGCACATATCCCTGCCTGGTRAAGTCTCTGCTTTTCAATTTTATCAGCCATGAAATTGCTGTGACCAACACACTCCTCACCCAGGTTGAAGTGTCAACCCAGTGGAACAGGATTCACTCCTTGTGGTGGTAGAAACTTTTTAAAAACTGTTTTAATCCTCTCTTTTGCCACACAGGCTCAAAGAAAAGGGAACACCCAGTTAACACACTTCCTACTACTCTTTCAGCCTGCTCTACAGGGGAAAAATGGCATTTTTAAGCTCTGCCATCTGCCAATTCCTAYTTGACAAACTATTTGCAGGTATGGCAAAACATATCACTGCCATGCTGTGAAGATCGTGTAAGGACTCACTTTCTAACCTGATATATGAGCAGGTTTCCAGCTTCCAAATTCACTTTGCTATTCCTCACAGACAGACTTACTAGATTTTCTTCCTTTGCTGCATTTAACCCCATGAAAAGTGCACYACTTTAAAACACAATCGCTATTATTAAATTTTAAGTATATGGTAACTAGAAATGTATAAAAGAGAGTTTTAAAGAGTCCCTCCAAGACAAAGCACTACATTTTGGTGTGCCATCTGATAGCTGTGTTAACCACCAGGCATTTAAACTGTGGCCGTAATTTCAGAAGAGCTACATATAAAACTTTATTTACAACTGGGTCTTTCCTCTCCTTTCTCTTTTCCCACTGAGTCGTCCTGGTCTATTTAGTCCTAAGAGGGGTTGTTTATGAGAGACAGTATTGAAAATGCATTATTTAAAAAAAATCATGAAAAAAACCCCCATATATAAAAAACCACATAAGCCGTAAGTCTATACTCATACATACCATAATTCCTACCCGGCAAAACCAGAAAAGGTATTGAAATTAACTTTTCATACCAATCACTAGAAAAGAGAGCAGAGTCACAGCAGTAGTACCAAGTGCATGTTGACATCAGAAGGGAGCATTTCATAATATGGAGCTGTGTGTAAATGACTTTTTTAAGTATTGGAGTTTTGTGTAAACTGCATTGTTATGGGGGGGTTTAGCACTTTTTAAATTATTATATACTACAGAAATTGTCCTTAAGTTGCTGTCTCTGGCACATCAKCAGGAGGCACACACAGTTTGATCCGTTGTGTCTGATTTCAGGGATCACAGACCACAACTGATTTAATGCCTAGTGATATACACACACTGCTTGTGATTTGTCACGTTTAGATCACCCCCATTTCGACCAGATAAGCACAGCACCAGGAGCACAAACTTGCACCTTAAACTCGAAAACCAACTTTTACACAAGGAACCACAACACACCAACTTTCCAGTGGGCCAAGAAGAGCGAGGATCTCTGGAGATGGACCTGTCATGGATCCAGCAGGTCAGATCCTTGGCCAAAATGCCAGGGACTGGGGTGTGAGGATTCCCCGAGATGTTCTGCATGCAGACCTGGCGCTGCCATGGTGCTGAGTGCTTGGAGGCGGTGCAGGAGCRCTGTGCAGCTTCAAGAGAGGCACCTCCTGTAAATGTCAGTGGGTTCTTAAAGGTTAAGTAAGCATCTTGAGAAAGGCCTCCCTGTTCCTGYGCTTCACCTCATTGCAAGCTGATAAAGGATTATTGAAAAAGGGGGAAAAAGCTCAGGGGTGATGAACAACTGATTTTTTTCTGTACCCAGCTACARTAGTAGATTACCAATGGCAGATTTACCAGATTTAATTATCAGAGCAAAGTATTAGAAACTCTTTTCTTTTGCTTAATTAAGGAACTCATTTACAGATGGAAGTTAATTTATATACATGACCATTTCTTAAAGCTGTGGCAGTGTCCCTTTGAGTGCCCTTGAAGTCAGAATTAGGGACAGCTGTGGGGATTCACCAGCAGCTCAGCGAGTCAAGCCTGGAAATGAGCCCCAAAACCTGATGAGAGCTCTGTGCTGTACCAGGAGCTCTGTTGTYGTTGCTGTTATTTGAAAGGAAACACACTGGAACAGCAAGAACCAAGGAAATCCAGCCCAGGAAGGGCAACCCCAGCTGGGACACCAAAGCCTTCCTCCCTGACAGCCAGGGCTTAGGGCTGGGATCACACACCACCCAGCCTCACAGAGGTGGCTTTGGGAAAGGTAGGACACAACTCAGCACCCGGTGTACCCTCTTCCACCCTTCCCTGGCAGCTCCCTGCCACCCTCACTGGTAAAGGGACAGAAAATTAGAACAAGCTAAATGGATCCTGCACTGTGAAAAGAGGGAGAGACGTCTTCTCTTCAACAAGGACAGAAGGAAACAGAAGGAAAATGGAGTCAGAGAGTAAAAAGAACTGATACCCCCACTTTATATGTCTGGGGAGAGCAGCAGAGGGGACTACAAAGTGAGGGGAGAGAAGGGAGCCAGGGATAGAACCTGGATGTGAGGAACASCCTGAGGAAGAAGATGCAGAATGAGGAACAAAAGATATCAAGGAGACAAAGTAAGGAGCAGAGAAGATAAATGCACCAAGGGAAYAGAGAAAAACAAAAGAGCAAGAGCGCAAAAGAATCAGGTGGGGGAAGCTGGAACAAGAATCACAGAAAAGGCCCAGAAAACTCAGACATGTCGTGTAAAAAACAGTATCAAACTATAAATAGAAGGGGAAAAAAAAGGGTGAAACCATGCAAAAATATTAAAGGCAAAGGAGAGATCAGCTTTAAAGCCTCCCCTGCACCAAGCTTGCAAATGTGATAGGAACATAAGGCACGTTACCACCAAAACATCAACCCCTACCCAATAAGGAGTCATAGCCATCAGCCCTTCCAGGGGCACAGCACCTTTAAGAAAGCATGACTCGGTTTGGTTTGGGCCTGGGATGGTTTGATGGCCAGCTGGACCTGAGCCAGCAGTGCCCTGGAGCCAGGAGGGACATCCCTGTCCTGGGGGCACCAGGCCCAGCATGGCTGGCTGGGCCAGGGAGGGATTGTCCCGCTCTCCCTGGGCTGGGGCGGCCTCACCTCCAGTGCTGGGGCAGTTTGGGCACCACGATGTAAAAAGGCATTAATCCATTAGAGATGATCTGARGGAGGCCACRAGGATGSGGAAGGGCCTTGAGGAGAAGCCGTGTGAGGAGCGGCTGAGGGCACTTGGAACGTTCATCTGAGCAGAGGAGACTGAGGGGAGACTGATCCCAGTTCCAACTCCTCGTGAGGGGCAGAGGAGGGGCAGGCACTGATCTCTGCTCTGGGTGACAGGGACAGGGCCCAGGGAACGGCTGGAGCTGGGCCAGGGTGGGTCAGGCTGGAGATCAGGGGAAGGTTCTTCTGTCCCCAGAGGGTGCTGGCACTGCCCAGGCTCCCCAGGGAATGGTCCCGGCCCCGAGGCTGCCAGAGCTCCAGGAGCGTTTGGACAGCGCTGCCAGGGATGCACGGGGGGATTGTTGGGGGGTCTGGGCAGGGCTGGGGCTGAATCCATGATCTCTGTGGGTCCCTCCCAGCTCAGGATATTCTGTGATTCCAWGGTCAGAATACAGAACTCCTACATAATGAGTATCACGCAAAAAAMCCTTTCCTTGAGAGGTCTCTGATTTCAGTACACCCACAGAGCTCACTCCTCACCCCACAGAGCCCGCTCTTCACTCCACAGAGCCCACTCCTCACTCGTCACCCTACAGAGCCCGTTCCTCACCCCACAGAACCCCTGCTCACCCCATGCCAGCAGCAGGAGCAGGCACAAGGACACAGCTCATGCACAGAGCAGGGCACGGAGCTGCTGCTGCTGCTGAGGATGAGCGCTGTGAAGGGAACAGCTCGGAGCACAGCAGGGCAGCTGCGGGCCAGGGCAGCCCASGTCACCTCCACGCTGCAAACAAACCCCAAAGCCGTGCCAGGAGCCAATGAAGATGTAAGAACAAGGCTGCTTTGTGAATTGAAGCACTCTTGTCAGCAAAGGCTTGCCAAGCGACTTGGAACAACTCCCCTCCGTGCCAACTCCCCTTCTGCACCCATCTGAAAGGGAACTGTTCTCATTCATGCTGCTGYAATGTGATTTATGTGCAGCCCAGGCTGGACCAGCACAGCTTATTCTGTAGCTCCTACCTGAGTCCAACTTTTTAAATTATATCCAACTTATCAGATGTTTTAAGCCACCTAATGCAAAAGATATTTAAAAAGAAATGTGCATCTTTATTGAGATTATTTCTGAAATACCCCGTGGCAATGTTTATCGGTCCCTGAAACAGCATCCGAGGAGACGCTGTGGTAGGTTCAGCAGGAACAAAAGCCAGTCCTGCTGCTGGCTGAACCCACTCTTWGCAATTTCTGCTGGCTGCTATTTGTCACACAACAATAACAAGCCAYGATTTCTGAAGCAAAATGCGCTGGTATTTGAATGAGTAAAATCCAGYGATTCAGTCAGGGGAGGGCACATTCTCTGCGTTCGTATAATATTTCACAAATCCTCCCAAGTGCAGCAGCACACAAGGATGTGGTTTGTTTCTCTTTCAAACAGTCATCTGCAAGCAATTTCATTCAGTTAAATATCAGAATTAAATTTTAGCCATAGTAGTGCTTCTGTGCAAAGGAAATGATGTTTTAAATAGTCATGCAGATGTGGTCCTGCAGACTGGAGCTTAAAACAGAGTAAATAACCAAAGGGGAAAGGCACTTACTCTTGAATTGCTGTTTCCAACTCCAAAATAGAAGTTCTTTACATGACATAACTAAAACCACTTCAGAAATGGAACCAAAGTGTTATGCAATAAACTTCATTACTTAAAAATAGGTTATAAAATAAGAAATACAGCTTCAAATCCAACAGGTTTGATTTTTTAATTCCTACTGATTTCTCTGTTTAGACGAGCCCAAATAATGCTGTGATAATAAAAGTATTCTGTGCTAGGCTGTGTCTGAGACACAAACAGCCAACAGCACTCGTTAACAGGCACAGCAGAAAGGCTTCCTAAATTTGGGTTGGTACAGAACTGATGCAGCTATCCAGGATTTCCCAGGAAAAGCTGTGCTCTTTACCAAAATCCCCGTGGCAGGTGTCGCTCTGGATGGAGCCAGTTCAAGACAAGCTCCCTGGGGTGTGCAGGACTGGCTCTGACTACCAGGGACAGTTGTCCAGTTTCCAGCACAATTTTTACAAGCAGTCACATCCATCTCGGGCTGCCGGTCTTTGAGACAAATACTTCATTTTTTTTTCTCTTTTCAGTCTCTTCCAGGTAAGTACAAGATGCATCCCTGCTCCCCTGTTTGCTGGAAATATTTTTTCTTTTGTTCTAATGTAGACTGGTAACATTTTGGTATATCCAATGTCAATACGAATCACAGAATTGTGGAATCTCCTGAGTGGGAAGGGACCCACAGGGATCACCCAGTGCAACTCCTGGCACTGCACAGATATCCCACTTGATCAGTGGGGCAACAAGTGTGGGGGTAACCACTTCCCACATGGAAATTCTCAGAGAATTTCAGTACAGGAATGTCAGAGAAAGACAAATGCCTCCTACAACCAGCCCTCAGCCCAACAAATTCAGGCTCTTAAGACTGACAAACACAGATTTTGGAGAATGAGGTTCAAGTCGGGCCAAAAGCTCAATCACCCCAATGTTTTCCAGCTCTCAGTCAAATCACTGGCACCCAGAGTTAAAATCTGTTTTGGGCTGAAGGGCTTCTGTATTCTCTTTGTGCTTCTGCAACAGCTACTTTGGGATGGGGAATGGCTCAAAAAATTCTTTTAAAAATTCAATTCAGTATTTTGCTGGGAATATTCTTTGTTTTGTTCTGAAGCAGAATAATAACATTTTGGTAGTCAGGGGAAAAAAAAAACATCTACAGAAGCACAAGGTAATTCCTTCTTCATCTCAGTTCTGTGCCTGGCTTGAGGAAGAGGAGCTCTGCTTGTCATGGGGGGAATGTCTCAGAAGGAAAACAACTCCTGGGACAAGGTCTCCATGTCCCACACCAGGGCTGTGCTAACAGGCAGCATCCAGCTTGATTTCACCTGGAAAATGAAAAGCACTGTGTAGCCCTTAAATATTTTATTATTGAGAAGGGATCTTATCCAAGCGGGAGCTTTGTTTACAGCTTGGCAGAGTGGATGGAAAATAWCACATATTGATATTTGCATTTATCACTTGTGAGCATTGGGAATGGGAGCCCCATGCACGGAGACCAAACAGTGGCAGCAGCCAAAGGCAGCCGAGCACCCCCTCCAATTCCATCTTTTCAAACCCCTTCAATTCCCTAAATTTAAATGCACCGATACCTTTAAATCAGAAACAAACTCTCCAGTGTTCTGGGAGTGGAACAGCACTAAACCATGTGGTAATGGCAGGGAAAGAAATACCTCCCTCTCTATAATAAGCCCACAGGAGACCTCAGCCCCTTACATAACTGTTTGCTACTGGGGGATTATTGCTGAATTMTTTCTCAAAAAGAGTCTAATAAAATTTGAGTAAAACCAGAACCATTCCCACAGTTKTTATCAAAAGGCTTGTCTATACCTGCATAATAAACTCTGTTACAGGGAAAGAAAATGAGAGCATTAAAATCTACTCGGATGGATGTCTTCTTAATGAAAGTAAAATGTTTTTCACTTAGCAGTCCTTACTTATTGTAAAATAATTGTAAAATATTTTGAGGTTAGATGCATAATGGCTACAGAATTAAAATAAAATGTGTCTTTTAATCAGAACATGGAAAAATAAGAAGGTTYTTATTTAAATTAAGGACCAAGCTAAAACAAGCCTTGTGACAATGAACAACATTTCTGTGCTCCACTAATTCTAAACAGTGCTTGACAGATCAAATCTGTTTTATGCTAGGGGCTAAGTATGCCATGGGTTTAAGCCTTTTTAAAAAAAAGAAAAATCATAATTTATTTATTAAAGCACCGTGTGAATTAGCCCTATTCTGTATTGCTAAAACAGGCAATGTGAGCGCCCTAATCACAGGTGATTTAAAAATCCAGGGGCAAGAATGCCATTTAATTCTGTGGCACAGTGACAACTTTGTGACCTGGAGCCTTTTGGACACACCACCAGAAAGGTGGAAAAAAAAAAAATAAACCAAAAAAAAAAAAAAAAAAAAAAAAAAAAGAAAAAGACAGAAAAGGAAGGCTTCAGCCTATTTCCCAGGAACAAGCAAAGGTATACAGAGAACAAGTGGCATGTCCAGTGTCACATAATCACACTATCATGGAATCCTCTGAGCAGGAAAGGACCCACAGGGATCACAGATCCAGCCCCTGTCCCTGCCCAGACCCCCCAACAATCCCCCCTGTGCATCCCTGGCAGCGCTGTCCAAACGCTCCTGGAGCTCTGGCAGCCTCRGGGCCGGGACCATTCCCTGGGGAGCCTGGGCAGTGCCAGCACCCTCTGGGRACAGAAGAACCTTCCCTTGACATTCCATATGGTTATTGGGAAAACTTGGCAGAGCAGATGGAAAATATCACACATTGATATTTGCAGTTATCATCTCTGAGCATCATGAGTGGGCAAAYCCCACGCACGGAGACCAAACAGTGGCAGCAGCCAAAGGCAGCCGAGCACCCCCGTCCAATTCCAGCTGGCATCTTTTCAAACCTCTTCAGTTCTGAATTTAAATGAATTAAATTTAAGTTGACCCACTCTTAACTCTCCTGTTTTCTGGTCCATCCCCATTTTCCATCTTCCCTGAGCTTCTGGCAGTGCTGAGCTCCAGCTCCTTGGGCACTCAGTGCCTGCCAGGGCTCCTCCACCACGGCTGCTCCTCCCAGCACCCTGGAGCTCCTGCCAAGGATGCTGTGAACAGCCACAGTGGGATTTTCAGTCTGCTGAGCATCCACACTCTCCCCAGCACCCCACCCCAGCCCTGGGTCCGGCCAGGCCCCCATTCCCAGGATGGGGATCCCTGGAAGCGCTGCCCAGTGCCAGTGGTGTGCCCGGGAGCTGCTGGAGCTCACGGGGTCAGCACAGCTTTCCTGCTCTGCTGCTGCACTCTCAGAACACTCGCCCTCAGAACTCACAGCACTTCCTGGGAGTTAAAAATGGGTTTTACAGGGTTTCATTAAAAATAAATAACCTACTTAAGGGGGGAAAAAACCGCAGCATTACCAAAGGTAAACATACCAGGAGTCTCAACTAATGTTGACACAGCACAAAACACATATCAAATATTTGTCAATGAACTTTTAAATGCAATTTACAACAACTTTTGTCTGTGTTTTTTTAATATTTTGACACTTTGTCATAATTTATTCCTTTCCCAAAGCAGGCTCTGCTTTTAGCTGACAACTACCTTTTTTTCACTTAAACCACACTATTAATGTACTAAATTTCCAAAAATATTTCTGAAAGCATGTTATCCCTGGCATTTAACCACCAGCTTGTCATCCAGCTGAGCCCTCTAACCTCGGCACTGCAATAGTAGACTTTAAGTAACCACTTGCTTGAAAGAAGAGAGGGGAAAAGGGCAGATTTTTGGATGACAGAAAGATGGCATTTTTACAGTGACAGAGATTTATGATATTTAAATTGCTCAGCCAAACTGCTCCAGTGTAATGACTGAAGTTCAAATGGGTATATTGTATTTAAATGCACGGATACACTCCAGGGCAGCTACTTCTGGATGGCTTTGATGGGCTAATTTGCAATAAAAAAGTGAGATTCCAAGGAGGAACCTTTAGGAGTCAGTTGGCTGGGGTGATGTTTGCAAACCAGCTGGCATTTCAGTGCCCTGAAATACCCTGAAATTCAGTTAACTGATGTGTGAGCTGGTTCCAGATATGGAGCTAAGCCTTAATGCAGCAAATAGGAACACCTAAAATATCAAAATGAAACGCTCCAGCCACAGCCGAGATCTCTGCATGAGAACAAGTTCAGCTGAGTTCCCGAGGGAAGGGAAAAAAAAAAAAAACCCTGAGAAGAGGATGGAGTTGTCTGTAAYAGCTGACAGAAGTTCAGATGCAGCTAGTCAAGTGCAGCCAGTTATGATTCAGTTGTATGAGAGCATTTGCACTGACAGACAAGACAATCTTTCTTACAACTGTCTGTAGCTTTTTGGCTTGAAGAATCTTGATGCTCTTATAAATTGCAACTTCCCATCACATTCAAAATGTCTATATATTTTTACAGGACACAAGAAATTTGTATGGCATCTGTTACAAAATATATATTCCTGCTGCCTAGAAAATGCATTTCAAGTCTTCATACATTAAGTCTGATTTATTCAAGCTCATGGAAAAAAACTATTTTGAGCAATCTGTCTGGAACACAGAATGCAAGAGGAACGGGGGTGCCAGAGCCTGGCTTCTAATTCTCTGCCCCYTGGYACCAGGATGGAGCAAARTTACTTTGACCTGAAATTAATGTGTATTGAAAGTGCTGCAACCTGAACTACTCCAAGAATGTAATTCCAATCCCATTTACCTGACATCATTAATCTGTGCAGTACTGATCATCAGTCAGTTATCCCAGCTCCCTGCAGTTGCCAGAGAGCATCCCCGGTTATGGAGACGTTACTACTTTAARCACAGAGGTCGAGTTTTGGCTCAGATCACCTGGAGATACCATTTGCAGATAATCTCCAGCTGACAGAGGCACTTCCCAGGGCTGGCAGAGTGCAGTGACATTCCCAGAAACAGGTGTTTGTTATCCCAAGTGTTTCCTGCAGCATTTCCTGAGCACCCTGCGTTGCTGCCAGGCACCACATGCTGAGGAAAAGCTCCCAAAATTCAGAGACTGCAACAGCATTACCAAAGCCCAGAGATGCACTCCCCTCTAAGAGCTTTTGCARTCTGGTATTTCACAGTTCCAGTGACAATCTGGTCCTCAAAGCCCAGCCTGGAGGATCAGGGGATGGAGCACAGTCATGTCTGCAGTGGGGGATAACAGCTATCCTGAGGAACCTGAGCATGGCACAGGCACAGCAGAGACAAGGCACAGAGCACAGCACTGCCCTGGGTACCTGCCTGAGCTCCTGCTCCTGGGCACTGTCACCAGGGCACTGCAGAGCCCTGGAGGGGACACAGGGCACCACGAGACAGCTGCCTCTACCCTGCATTGTGCCCCTTGCCCAGATGCTTTGTTGATCCCTCACAAACACCCAGGAGCCATGGATGAGATCTTTTACATCTCTGTTGAGAGATTTCCTGCTTACTTACAGATTGTCATTATTATTATTATTATTATTATTATTATTATTATTATTATTATTATTATTAACAGTACAGACACTCATCACTTTATGCTTTCCCAGAGTCACAGAACATCCTGAGCCAGAAGGGATTCACAAGGATCACCAAGTCCAGCTCTTAACTGAATGGCCCATGAGGGATCAMACCCACACCCTTGGTGTTGTTGGCACCTTGGTTTTGCCTCCTTTAATCTCTCTTCGCCCTTCTSGTGACCCCTCCTTCCAGAGCAGCACCAACAAAAATCTGTCTGCAAAGGACGTATTCAGGTTGTAGGACAGAGCAAGGAGGAGATGCCCTGCCACGGGACCACTGCAGCCCCACACACCTTCAYTGACACAATCACAGAATGAACCAGGCTGGAAAGGGCCTTTGAGGTCATATGTGACCTGACACCACCTTGTCAACCAGACCA